>NC_142502.1:112352500-112362500 GCF_057876585.1 Rhinolophus sinicus
CTAACCCTAACCCTAACCTAACCCTAACCCTAACCCTAACCCTAACCCTAACGTAAACCTAACCCTAACCCTAATCCTAACGCTAACGCAAACCTAACCCTAACCCTAATCCTAAACCTAACCCTAAACCTAATCCTAACCCTAACACTAACGTTAACGCAAACCTAACCCTAAACTTAACGTTAACCATAAAACCGTAACGCAAACCTTAACCCTAACACTAACCCTAACCCTAACCCTAAACCTAACCCGAAACCTAACCTTAACCATTACCCTAACCTAAACCTAACCCTAACTCTACCCTACCTCTAAAACTAACCCAAACCCTAACCCTAACCCTAACCCTAAACCCTAACCCTAACCCTAACCCTAAACCCTAACCCTAACCCTACCCTAACCTAACCCTAACCATAACTCTAACCCTAAACACTAAAACTAACCCTAACCTAACACTAACCCTAACCCTAACCCTAAGCTAAGCCTAACACTTACCCTAACCCTAAACCTAAACCTAACCCTAACCCCAACCCTAACCCTAACCCTAACGCAAACCTAACCCTAACACTAACCCTAACCATAACTCTAACACTATCACTAACGCAAACATTACCCTAACCCTAACCCTAACCCTAATGCAAACCAACTATAACGCAACCCTAACCCTAACGCAAACCTAAACGTAACCCTAACCCTAACCCTAACCCTAAACCTAACCCTAAACCTAACCCTAACCTAAACGCAAACCTAACCCGAAACGTAACGCTAACCATAAAAACCTAACGCTAACCTTACCATAACCCTAACCCTATCCCTAACCCTATCGTAACGCAAACCTAAGCCTAACCCTAACCCTAATCCAAATCCTAACCCTAACCCTAACCCTAACGCAAATCTAACCCTAACCCTAACCCTAACCCAAACCCTAACTCCAACCCTAAACCTAAAGCAAACCTAACCATAACCCTAACACTAACCATAACCCTAACGCATACGTAACCCTAACCCTAACCCTAACCTTAACCATAACCCTAATCCTAACCCTGACGCAAAACTAACCCTAAACCTAACCTAACCCTAACCTTAACCCTAACCCTAACCCTAACCCTAACGTAAACCTAACTCTAACCCTAACCCTAATCCTAACCCTAACGCAAATCTAACCCTAACCCTAATCCTAACCTAACCCTAAACCTAACCCTAACCCTTACCCTAACCTTAACGCAAACCTAACCTTAAACTGAACGTTAACCAAAAAACCCTAAGGATAACATTAACCCTAAAACTAACCCTAACTTTAAACCCTGGCCCTATCCCTAACACAAACCCTAACGGTAACCCTAACCCTAACGCAAACCTAACCCTAACCCTAACCCTAAACCTAAGCCTAAACCTAACCCTAACCGTTACCCTAACCCTAACGCAAACCTAACCCTAACCCTAATTCTAACCCTTACCCTAACGCAAACCTAACCCTAACCCTAAACCTAACGCAAACCTAACCCTTACCCTCACCCTAACCCTAACCCTAACGATAATGCAAACCTAACCCTAACCCTAACCTTAATCGTAAACCCTAACCCTAACCCTAACCTAACCTAACACTAACCCTAACCCTAACTGTAACCTAAGCCTAACTCTTACCCTAACCATAACCCTAAACCTAACCATACCCCTAACCTTAACGCAAACCCAACCCTAACCCTAATCTAACCCTAACCGTAACCCTAACCCTAACGCTAACCCTAACCCTAACGCAAACCTAAACCTAACCCTAATCCTAACTCTAACCCTAAATATAACGTAACCCTAACCCTAACCTTAACGCAAACCTAACCCTAAACTTAACGTTAACCATAAAATCCTAACGCTAACCTTAACCCTAACCATAACCCTAACCCTAAACCTAACCCTACCCTAACCCTAACGCAAACCTAACCCTAACCCTAACCATAACCCTAACCCTAAACCCTAAACCTAACCCTATCCTAACACTAACCCTAACCCTAACCTTAACCTTAGCCTAACTGTTACCCTATCCCCAAACCTAAACCTAACCCTAACACCATCCCTAACCCTAATCCTAACCAAACCTAACCCTAACCCTAACCCTAACCCTAACACTATCCCTAACGGAAACATAACCCTAAACGTAATCCTAACCCTAACCTTAACGCATACTTAACCCTAACCATAACCCTAACCCTAATGCAAACCTAAACGTAACGCTAACCCTAACCCTAACCCTAACGCAAACCTAAACCTAACCCTAACCCTAACCCTAACAATAAACCTAACCCTAACACTAACCCTACCTTAACGCAAACCTAACCCAAAACTTAACGCTAACCATAAAACCCTAACGCTAACCCTAACCCTAACACTAACCCTAACCCGAAACCCTAGCCCTATCCCTAACCCTAACCCTAACCGTAACCCTAACCCTAACGCAAGCCTAACCCTATTCCTAACCCTAACCCTAATCCTAAACACAAGCCCTAACCGTAACCCTAACCCTAATCCAAATCCTAACCCTAGCGCAAACCTAACACTAACCCTAAACCTAAACCTAACCCTAACCCTGATCCTAACCCTACCCCAAACGCAAACTTAACCCTAACCCTAAAGCTAACCCTAACCTTAAAACTAACCTTAACCATAACCCTAACACAAACCTAACCATAACCCTAACTCTAACTTTAACCCTTACCCTAAACCCTAGCCCTAACCCTAACCCTAACCCTTACATTAACCCTAATGCAAACCTAACCGTAACCCTAATCCTAACCCTAACCTAACCTTAAACCTAACCTTCACCTTAACCCTAACGAAAACCTAACCCTAACCCTAACCCTAACCCTAACGCAATCCTAACACTAACCCTAAACCTAACCCTAAACGTAACGCAAACCTAACCCTAAATCCTAACCTAACCCTAAACCTAACCCTAACCCTATCGTTAACATAAGTCTAACCCTAACTCTTAACCCTAACCTTAACCCTAACCCTAACGATAACCCTAACGCAAAACTAACCATAACCCAACTCTAAACATAACCCTAAACCTAACCCTAAACCTAACCCTAACGCAAACCTAACCCTAACCCTAATCCTAACGCTAACCATAACCCTAACTCTAATGAAAACCCTACCCTAACCCTAATCCTAACAATAACCCTAACCATAATGCAAACCTAAGCCTAACCCTAACCCTACCCCTAACCCTAACCCTAACGCAAACCTAACCCTAAACTTAACCCTAACCCTAACACTAACATTAACGCAAACCTAACCCTAACCCTGATAATAACCCAAACCCTAACCCTAACCCTAAAGCAAACCTAACCCTAACCGTAACCCTAACCCTAAACCTAACCCAAATCCTAACCCTAACGCAAACCTAACCCTAACCCTAAAGCTAACCCTAACATTACGCAAACCTAACCCTAACCCTATACCTAACCCAAACCCTAACGCAAACCTAAACGTAACCCTAACCCTAAACCTAACCTTAAACCTAACCTTAAACCTAACTCTAACGCAAACCTATCCCTAACCCTAACCCTAACCATAACCTAACGCAAACCTATCCCTAACCCTTATCCCTAACCCTAACCCTAAACCTAACGCAAACCTAACCCTAAATCCTAACCCTAACCATAACCCTAGCCACAACGCAAACCTAACCCTAAACCTAACCCTAACCCTAACCATAACCCTAACGCAAACCCAAACCCTAACCCTAACCCTAACCCTAACCCTAACCCTAACCCTAACGCAAACCTAACCCTAACCCTAAACCTAACCCTAAACTTAACCCAAACCCTAACCCTAAGGCAAACCTAACCAAAATCTAACCCTAACCCTAAACCTAACCCTAACCCTAACCAAAACCCTAACGCAAACCTAACAGTAAACCTAACCCTAACATTAAATATAACCTTAACCGTAACCCTAACGAAAACCTATCCCTACACCTAACCCTAACCCTAATCCTAACGCTAAACCTAACCCTAAACTTACCCTTACCCATAACCCTAAACCTAACACTAACCATAACACTAACCCTAAACACTAACTTTATCCCTAACCCTAACCCTAACCTAACCCTAATCCTAAGTCTAACCCTAACTGTAACCCTAAACCTAACCGTAAACCAAACCATAACATTGACCCAAACCTAACCCTAAACCTAACCTTACCTCTAATCCTAACATTAATCCTAACCCTAATTCTAACACTAAACCCTAACCCTAAACCTAACCCTAACTCTAATGAAAATCTAACATAAACCTATCCCTAACCCTAACACAAACTTAACCCTAACCCTAACCCTAACCCTAACGGAAACCTAAACCTAAACCTAACCCTATACCTAACCCTAACCCTAACCCTAAGGCAAACATATCCCAAACCCTAAACCTAACCCTAACCCTAACACTAACCCTAACCCTAACTCTAACCCTAAATATAACCCTAACCCTAAACCTAACCCTAACGCATACCTAAACTTAATCCTAACCCTAACCTAAACCTAACCCTAATCCTAACGCAAACTTAACGCTAACCCTAACCCTAACACTAACCCTAACACAAACCTAACAATAACCCTAACCCTAACCCTAAAACTAACGCCAACCTAACCCTAACCCTAACCCTAACCCTAAACCTAAACATAACCCTAACCCTAACCCTAAACAATAGCCCTATCCCTAAACCTAACCCTAACCCTAACCCTAACCCTAACCTAATGGAAACATAACCCTAACCCTAACGCTAAAACTAACGCAAACCTAACACTAAATCCTAACCCTAAACCTAACCCTAACCCTAACACTAATGCTAACAGAATTCTAACCATAACCCTAACACTAACCCTAACGCCAACCTAACCAAAGTCTAAACCTAACCCTATCCCGAAACCTAACCCTAACCCTAACCTAACCGTAACCCTAACGCTAACCGTAAACCTACCCCTACCCCTTAACGTAACCCTAACACTAACCCTAAACCTAACCCTAAAACTACGCCTACACATAACTCTAACCCTAACACTAACCATAAACCTAAACCTAAACATTAACTCTAACACTAACCATAACCCTAACCCTAACCCTAATCCTAACGCAAACCTAACCCTAAACCTATCCCTAAACCTAACCCTAACCATAACCCTAACGCTAACCTAACCCTAACCCTAACCGTAACCCTAATCCTAACCTTAATCCTAACGCTAATCTTACCCTTACCCTAACACTAACCCTAACCCTAACGCATACCTAACAATAACCCTAACCCTAACCCTAACGCAAACCTAACCTGAACCCTAACCCTAACCCTAACCCTAACCCTAACCCTAATCCTAACCCTAACCTTAACCCTAACCCTAACCCCAACCCTAACGCAACCTAACGCTAACCCTAACCCTAACCTTAACGCAAACCTAACCCTAAACATAACGCTAACCATAAAACCCTAACGCTAACCCTAACCCTAACCCTAACCCTAAACCTAACCCTAAACTTACCCCTACCCATAACCCTAACCCTAACAGTAACCTTAACCCTAAACCTAAACACTAACTCTAACCCTAACACTAATACGAACCTAACCATAATCCTAAGACTAACCCTAACCGTAACCCTAACCTAACCCTAAACCTAAACCTAACATTGACCCTAACCTAACCCTAACCCTAACCCTAACACTAAACCGTAACCCTAACCCTAACCCTAACCCTAACCCTTACCCTAATGAAAACCTAACCATAATCCTAACCCTAACTCTAACGCAAACCTAAACCAAACCCTTACACTAACCCTAACCCTAACCCTAACCCTAACCCTAACCCTAACGCTAACCCTAACCCTAACACACACCTAACCCTAACCCTAACCCTAACCCTAAACCTAACCTAAACAAAACCCAAACCCTAACCCTAACACTATCCGTAACCGTAAACCTAACATTAACCCTGAACACTAAACCTAATCCTAACCCTAACCCTAACCCTAACGCAAACCTAACCCTAACCCTAACACTAACACTAAACCTAACAGAAACCTAACCCTAACCCTAAACCTAACCCTAACCCTGACGCAAACCTAACCTTAACCCTAACCCTAACCTAACCCTAACCCTAACCCTAAATTTAACCCTAAACCTAACCCTAACCCTAACGTAAACCTAAACTTAACCCTAACCCTAATCCTAACCCTAACACAAAACTAACCCTAACCCTAATCCTAAACCTAACCCTAAACCTAACCCTAACCCTAACCTTAACGCAAACCTAACCCTAAACTGAACGTTAACCATAAAACCCTAACGCTAAACTTAACCCTAAAACTAACACTAACCCTAAACCCTGGCCCTATCCCTAACCCAAACCCTAACCGGAAACCTAACCCTAACGCAAACCTAACCCTAACCCTAACCCTAAACCTAAGCCTAAACCTAACCCTAACCGTTACCCTAACCCTAACGCAAACCTAACCCTAACCCTAACCCTAAACCTAACCCTAACCCTAACCCTAAACCTAAGCCTACACCTAACCCTATCCCTAACCCTTACCCAAACGCAAACCTAACACTAACCTTAACCTAACCTAACCCTAACGCAACCCTAACCCTAACCCTAACCCTAAACCTAACCCTAACCCTAAACCTAAACCTAACCCTAACACTAACCCTAACCCTAAACCTAAACCTAACCCAAAACCTAACCTTAACCCTTACCCTAACCTAACCCTAACCCTAACCCTACCCTACCCCTAAAACTAACCCTAACCATAACCCTAACCCTACCCCTAAACCCTAACCCTAACCCAAGCCTAACCTAACCCTAACCCTAACCCTAACCCTAAACTAAGCCTAACTCTTACCCTAACCCTAAACCTAAACCTAACCCTAACCACAAACCTAACCCTAACCCTAACGCAAACCTAACCCTAACCCTAACCCTAACCATAAACCTAACCCTATCTCTAACGCAAACATTACCCTAAACCTAACCCTAACCTTAACCCTAACGCATACCTAACCCTAACCCTAACACTAACCCTAATGCAACCTAACCGTAACGCTAACCTTAACCCTAACACAAACCTAAACCTAACCCTAACCCTAACCCTAAACCTAACCCTAACCCTAACCCTATCCTTAACGCAAACCTAACCCGAAACTTAACGCTAACCATAAAACTCTAACGCTAACCCTAACCCTAACCCTAACCCACAACCCTAGCCCTATCCCTAACACTAACCCTAACCGTAAGCCTAACCCTAACGCAAGCCTAGCCCTAACACTAACCTTAACCCTAATCCTAAACCCTAGCCCTAACCCTAACCCTACCCTAATCCAAAACCTAACGCTAACGCAAACCTAACACTAACCCTAAACGTAAACCTAACCCTAACCCTAACCCTAACCCTACCCTAACGCAAACATAACCCTAACCCTAATCCTAAACCTCACCCTAAACCTAACCCTAACCCTAACCATAACCCTAACCCTAATGCAAACCTAAACGTAACGCTAACCCTAACCCTAACCCTAACGCAAACCTAAACCTAACCCTAACCCTAACCCTAACAATAAACCTAACCCTAACACTAACCCTACCTTAACGCAAACCTAACCCAAAACTTAACGCTAACCATAAAACCCTAACGCTAACCCTAACCCTAACACTAACCCTAACCCGAAACCCTAGCCCTATCCCTAACCCTAACCCTAACCGTAACCCTAACCCTAACGCAAGCCTAACCCTATTCCTAACCCTAACCCTAATCCTAAACACAAGCCCTAACCGTAACCCTAACCCTAATCCAAATCCTAACCCTAGCGCAAACCTAACACTAACCCTAAACCTAAACCTAACCCTAACCCTGATCCTAACCCTACCCCAAACGCAAACTTAACCCTAACCCTAAAGCTAACCCTAACCTTAAAACTAACCTTAACCATAACCCTAACACAAACCTAACCATAACCCTAACTCTAACTTTAACCCTTACCCTAAACCCTAGCCCTAACCCTAACCCTAACCCTTACATTAACCCTAATGCAAACCTAACCGTAACCCTAATCCTAACCCTAACCTAACCTTAAACCTAACCTTCACCTTAACCCTAACGAAAACCTAACCCTAACCCTAACCTTAACCCTAACGCAATCCTAACACTAACCCTAAACCTAACCCTAAACGTAACGCAAACCTAACCCTAAATCCTAACCTAACCCTAAACCTAACCCTAACCCTATCGTTAACATAAGTCTAACCCTAACTCTTAACCCTAACCTTAACCCTAACCCTAACGATAACCCTAACGCAAAACTAACCATAACCCAACTCTAAACATAACCCTAAACCTAACCCTAAACCTAACCCTAACGCAAACCTAACCCTAACCCTAATCCTAACGCTAACCATAACCCTAACTCTAATGAAAACCCTACCCTAACCCTAATCCTAACAATAACCCTAACCATAATGCAAACCTAAGCCTAACCCTAACCCTACCCCTAACCCTAACCCTAACGCAAACCTAACCCTAAACTTAACCCTAACCCTAACACTAACATTAACGCAAACCTAACCCTAACCCTGACAATAACCCAAACCCTAACCCTAACCCTAAAGCAAACCTAACCCTAACCGTAACCCTAACCCTAAACCTAACCCAAAGCCTAACCCTAACGCAAACCTAACCCTAACCCTAAAGCTAACCCTAACATTACGCAAACCTAACCCTAACCCTATACCTAACCCAAACCCTAACGCAAACCTAAACGTAACCCTAACCCTAAACCTAACCTTAAACCTAACCTTAAACCTAACTCTAACGCAAACCTATCCCTAACCCTAACCCTAACCATAACCTAACGCAAACCTATCCCTAACCCTTATCCCTAACCCTAACCCTAAACCTAACGCAAACCTAACCCTAAATCCTAACCCTAACCATAACCCTAGCCACAACGCAAACCTAACCCTAAACCTAACCCTAACCCTAACCATAACCCTAACGCAAACCCAAACCCTAACCCTAACCCTAACCCTAACCCTAACCCTAACCCTAACGCAAACCTAACCCTAACCCTAAACCTAACCCTAAACTTAACCCAAACCCTAACCCTAAGGCAAACCTAACCAAAATCTAACCCTAACCCTAAACCTAACCCTAACCCTAACCAAAACCCTAACGCAAACCTAACAGTAAACCTAACCCTAACATTAAATATAACCTTAACCGTAACCCTAACGAAAACCTATCCCTACACCTAACCCTAACCCTAATCCTAACGCTAAACCTAACCCTAAACTTACCCTTACCCATAACCCTAAACCTAACACTAACCATAACACTAACCCTAAACACTAACTTTATCCCTAACCCTAACCCTAACCTAACCCTAATCCTAAGTCTAACCCTAACTGTAACCCTAAACCTAACCGTAAACCAAACCATAACATTGACCCAAACCTAACCCTAAACCTAACCTTACCTCTAATCCTAACATTAATCCTAACTCTAATTCTAACACTAAACCCTAACCCTAAACCTAACCCTAACTCTAATGAAAATCTAACATAAACCTATCCCTAACCCTAACACAAACTTAACCCTAACCCTAACCCTAACCCTAACGGAAACCTAAACCTAAACCTAACCCTATACCTAACCCTAACCCTAACCCTAAGGCAAACATATCCCAAACCCTAAACCTAACCCTAACCCTAACACTAACCCTAACCCTAACTCTAACCCTAAATATAACCCTAACCCTAAACCTAACCCTAACGCATACCTAAACTTAATCCTAACCCTAACCCTAAACCTAACCCTAATCCTAACGCAAACTTAACGCTAACCCTAACCCTAACACTAACCCTAACACAAACCTAACAATAACCCTAACCCTAACCCTAAAACTAACGCCAACCTAACCCTAACCCTAACCCTAACCCTAAACCTAAACATAACCCTAACCCTAACCC
>NC_142502.1:112367500-112370000 GCF_057876585.1 Rhinolophus sinicus
AAACATAAAGCAAACCTAACCATAACCCTAACCCTAAGTATAACCCTAACGCATACGTAACCCTAACCCTAACCCTAACCCTAACCTTAACCATAACCCTAATAGTAACCCTGACGCAAAACTAACCCTAACCCTAACCTAACCCTAACCTTAACCCTAACCCTAACCCTAAACCTAACGTAAACCTAACCCTAACCCTAACCCTAATCCTAACCCTAACGCAAACCTAACCCTAACCCTAATCGTAACCTAACCCTAAACATAACCCTAACCCTTACCCTCACCTTATCGCAAAACTAACCCTAAACTGAACGTTAACCAAAAAACCCTAAGGATAATATTAACCCTAAAACTAACCCTAACTCTAAACCCTGGCCCTATCCCTAACACAAACCCTAACCGTAACCCTAACCCTAACGCAAACCTAACCCTAACCCTAACCCTAAACCGAAGCCTAAACCTAACCCTAACCCTTACCCTAACCCTAACGCAAACCTAACCTAACCCTAATTCTAACCCTTACCCTAACGAAAACCTAAACCTAACCCTAACCCTAAACCTAACCCTAACCCTAAACCTAACCCTAACCCTAACCCTCACCCGAACCCTAACCCTAACGATAATGCAAACCTAACCCTAACCCTAACCTAAATCGTAAACCCTAACCCTAACCCTAAACCTAACGTAACACTAACCCTAACCCTAACCGTTACCTAAGCCTAACTCTTACCCTAACCATAAACCTAAACCTAACCATACCCTAACCTTAACGCAAACCCAACACTAACCCTAACGCTAACCCTAACCGTAACGCTAACCCTATCGCTAACCCAAACCTTAACGCAAACCTAACCCTAAACTTAACGTTAACCATAAAATCCTAACGCTAACCTTAACCCTAACCATAACCCTAACCCTAAACCTAACCCTAACCCTAACCCCAAACCTAAACCTAACCCTAACCCCAACCCTAACCCTAATCCTAACCAAACCTAACCCTAACCCTAACCCTAACCCTAAACCTAACACTATCCCTAACGGAAACACAACCTTAATCGGAACCCTAACCCTAACCTTAACGCATACCTAACCCTAACCATAACCCTAACCCTAATGCAAACCTAAACGTAACGCTAACCCTAACCCTAACCCTAACGCAAACCTAAACCTAACCCTAACCCTAACCCTAACCCTAACCCTAAACCTAACCCTAACACTAAGCCTACCTTAACGCAAACCTAACCCAAAACTTAGCGCTAACCATAAAACCCTAATGCTAACCCTAACCCTAACACTAACCCTAACCCGAAACCCTAGCCCTATCTTTACCCTAACCCTAACCGTAACCCTAACCCTAACGCAAGCCTAACCCTATTCCTAACCCTAACCCTAATCCTAAACCCAAGCCCTAACCCTAACCCTAACCCTAATCCAAATCCTAACCCTAGCGCAAACCTAACACTAACCCTAAACCTAAACCTAACCCTAACCCTGACCCTAACCCTACCCCAAACGCAAACCTAACCCTAACCCTAAAGCTAACCCTAACCTTAAAACTAACCTTAACCATAACTCTAACACAAACCTAACCATAACCCTAACTCTAAATTTAACCCTTACCCTAAACCCTAGCCCTAACCCTAACCCTAATCCTTACATTAACCATAATGCAAACCTAACCGTAACCCTAACCCTAACCCTAACCTAACCTTAAACCTAACCTTCACCTTAAGCCTAACGAAAACCTAACCCTAACCCTAACCCTAACCCTAACGCAATCCTAACACTAACCCTAAAACTAACCCTGAACGTAACGCAAACCTAACCCTAAATCCTAACCTAACCCTAATCCTAACCCTAACCCTATCGTTAACATAAGCGTAACCCTAACTCTTAACCCTAACCCTAACACTAACCCTAACGATAACCCTAATGCAAAACTAACCATAACCGAACTCTAACCCTAACCCTAAACCTAACCCTAAACCTAACCCTAACGCAAACCTAACCCTAACCCTAACCCTAACCCTAACGCTAACCCTAACCCTAACCCTAATGAAAACACTACCCTAACCCTAATCCTAACAATAACCCTAACCTTAACGCAAACCTAAGCCTAACCCTAACCCTACCCCTAACCCTAACCCTAACGCAAACCTAACCCGAAACCTAACCCTAACCCTAACCCTAACCCTAACCCTAACGCAAACCCAACCCTAACCCTAACCCTAACCCTAACCCTAACCCTAACGCAAACCTAACCCTAACCCTAACCCTAACCCTAAACTTAACCCAAACCCTAACCCTAAGGCAAACCTAACCAAAACCTAACCCTAACCCTAAACCTAACCCAAACCCTAACCAAAACCCAACGCAAACCTAACAGTAAACCTAACCCTAACATTAAATCTAACCTTAACCGTAACCCTAACGAAAACCTACGCCTATACCTAACCCTAACCCTAATCCTAACCCTAAACCTAACCCTAAACTTACCCCT
>NC_142502.1:112382500-112392500 GCF_057876585.1 Rhinolophus sinicus
CCTAACCCTAACCCTACCCTAACCTAACCCTAACCCTAACCCTAACCCTAACCCTAACCCTAACCCTAACCCTAACGCAAATTTACCCTAACCCTAACCCTAAACCTAACGCATACATAACACTAACCCTAACACAAACCCTAACTCTAACCCTAACCCTAACCATAAACCTAACGCAAACCTAACCCTAAACCTAACCCTCACCCTAAACCTAAACCTAACCCTGCCCATAACCCTAAACCTAACCCTAAACTTAAGCCTAAACCCTAGCCCTAACCCAAACCCTAACCCTTCCCCTAACCCTAACCCTGACGCAAACCTAACCCTAACCCTTACCCTAACCTAAACCTAACCCTAACCCTAACCCTAACCTTAACGCAAACCTAACCCTAAACTGAACGTTAACCATAAAACCCTAACGCTAAACTTAATCCTAAACGTAACACTAACCCTAAACCCTGGCCCTATCCCTAACTCAAACCGGAACCCTAACCCTAACGCAAACCTAACCCTAACCCTAACCCTAAACCTAGGCCTAAACCTAACCCTAACCCTAACCCTTACCCTAACGCAAACCTAACACTAACGCTAACCTAACATAACCCTAACGCAACCCTAACCCTAACCCTAACCCAAACATAACCCTAACCCTAAACCTAACGCAAACCTAAACCTAACACTAACCCTAACCCTAAGGCAAACCTAACCCTAAACCTAACCCTACCCATAACCCTAACACTAACCCTAACCCAAACCCTAAACCCTAGCCCTAACCCTAACCCTAAGCCTACCCCTAACCCTAACCCTGACGCAAACCTAACACTAACCCTAACCCTAACCTAACCCTAACCCTAACACTAACCCTAACCCTAACCCTAACCCTAACGTAAACCTAACCCTAACCCTAACCCTAATCCTAACCTTAACGCAAACCTAACCCTAACCCTAATCCTAAACCTAACCCTAAACCTAACCCTAACCTAACACTAACGTTAACGCAAACCTAACCCTAAACTGAACGTTAACCATAAAACCCTAACGCAAACATTAACCCTAAAACTAACCCTAACCCTAACCCTAAACCTAACCCGAAACCTAACCTTAACCCTTACCCTAACCTAAACCTAACCCTAACTCTACCCTACCCCTAAAACTAACCCTAACCCTAACCCTAACCCTAACCCTAAACCCTAACCCTTACCCTACCCTGACCTAACCCTAACCATAACCCTAACCCTAAACACTAAACCAAACCCTAACCTAACACTAACCATAACCCTAACCCTAAACTAAGCCTAACACTTACCCTAACCCTAAACCTAAACCTAACCCTAACCCCAACCCTAACCCTAACCCTAACGCAAACCTAACCCTAACACTAACCCTAACCATAACCCTAACCCTATCACTAACGCAAACATTACCCTAAACCTAACCCTAACCCTATCCCTAACGCATACCTAACCCTAACCCTAACCCTAACCCTAATGCAAACCAACTTAAACGCAACCCTAACCCTAACGCAAACCTAAACCTAACCCTAACCCTAACCCTAAACCTAACCCTAAACCTAACCCTAACCTAAACGCAAACCTAACACGAAACTTAACGCTAACTATAAAAACCTAACGCTAACACTAACCCTAACCCTATCCCTAAATCCTAGCCCTATCCCTAACCCTAACCCTAACTGTAACCCTAATCCTAACGCAAACCTAACCCTAACCCTAACCCTAACCCTAAAGCTAACCCTAAACCTAAACCTAACCCTAACCCTAACCCAAACCCTAACGCAAACCTAACCCTAACCCTATCCCTAACCCAAACCCTAACGCAAACCTAACCCTAACCCTAACCCTAACCCTAACCCTAACGCAAATCTAACCCTAACCCTAACCCTAACCCAAACCCTAACTCCAACCCTAAACATAAAGCAAACCTAAACATAACCCTAACCCTAAGCATAACCCTAACGCATACGTAATCCTAACCCTAACCCTAACCCTAACCTTAACCGTAACCCTAATAGTAACCCTGACGCAAAACTAACCCTAACCCTAACCTAACCCTAATCTTAACCCTAACCCTAACCCTAAACCTAACGTAAACCTAACCCTAACCCTAACCCTAATCCTAACCCTAACGCAAACCTAACCCTAACCCTAATCGTAACCTAACCCTAAACCTAACCCTAACCCTTACCCTCACCTTAACGCAAACCTAACCCTAAACTGAACGTTAACCAAAAAACCCTAAGGATAATATTAACCCTAAAACTAACCCTAACTCTAAACCCTGGCCCTATCCCTTACACAAACCCTAACCGTAACCCTAACCCTAACGCAAACCTAACCCTAACCCTAACCCTAAACCGAAGCCTAAACCAAATCTAACCCTTACCCTAACCCTAACGCAAACCTAACCTAACCCTAATTCTAACCCTTACCCTAACGAAAACCTAAACCTAACCCTAACACTAAACCTAACCCTAACCCTAAACCTAACCCTAACCCTAACCCTCACCCGAACCCTAACCCTAACGATAATGCAAACCTAACCCTAACCCTAACCTAAATCGTAAACCCTAACTCTAACCCTAAACCTAACCTAACACTAACCCTAACCCTAACCGTAACCTAAGCCTAACTCTTACCCTAACCATAATCCTAAACCTAACCATACCCTAACCTTAACGCAAACCCAACACTAACACTAACCCTAACCCTAACCGTAACGCTAACCCTATCGCTAAGCCTAACCTTAACGCAAACCTAACCCTAAACTTAACGTTAACCATAAAATCCTAACGCTAACCTTAACCCTAACCATAACCCTAACCCTAAACCTAACCCTAACCCTCACCCCAAACCTAAACCTAACCCTAACCCCAACCCTAACCCTACTCCTAACCAAACCTAACCCTAACCCTAACCCTAACCCTAACCCTAACACTATCCCTAACGGAAACACAACCTTAAACGTAACCCTAACCCTAACCTTAACGCATACCTAACCCTAACCATAACCCTAACCCTAATGCAAACCTAAACGTAACGCTAACCCTAACCCTAACCCTAACGCAAATCTAAACCTAACCCTAACCCTAACCCTAACCCTAACCCTAAACGTAACCCTAACATTAACCCTACCTTAACGCAAACCTAACCCAAAACTTAACGCTAACCATAAAACTCTAACGCTAACCCTAACCCTAACACTAACCCTAACCCGAAACCCTAGCCCTATCTTTACCCTAACCCTAACCGTAACCCTAACCCTAACGCAAGCCTAACCCTATTCCTAACCCTAACCCTAATCCTAAACCCAAGCCCTAACCCTAACCCTAACCCTAATCCAAATCCTAACCCTAGCGCAAACATAACACTAACCCTAATCATAACACTAACCCTAACACTGACCCTAATCCTACCCCAAACGCAAACCCAACCCTAACCCTAAAGCTAACCCTAACCTTAAAACTAACCTTAACCATAACTCTAACACAAACCTAACCATAACCCTAACTCTAAATTTAACCCTTACCCTAAACCCTAGCCCTAACCCTAACCCTAATCCTTACATTAACCCTAATGCAAACCTAACCGTAACCCTAACCCTAACCCTAACCTAACCTTAAACCTAACCTTCACCTTAAGCCTAACGAAAACCTAACCCTAACCCTAACCCTAACCCTAACGCAATCCTAACACTAACCCTAAAACTAACCCTAAACGTAACGCAAACCTACCCTAAATCCTAACCTAACCCTAATGCTAACCCTAACCCTATCGTTAACATAAGCGTAACCCTAACTCTTAACCCTAACCCTAACACTAACCCTAACGATAACCCTAATGCAAAACTAACCATAACCGAACTCCAACCCTAACCCTAAACCTAACCCTAAACTTAACCCTAACGCAAACCTAACCCTAACCCTAACCCTAACCCTAACGCTAACCCTAACCCTAACCCTAATGAAAACACTACCCTAACCCTAATCCTAACAATAACCCTAACCTTAACGCAAACCTAAGCCTAACCCTAACTCTACCCCTAACCCTAACCCTAACGCAAACCTAACCCTAAACCTAACCCTAACCCTAACCCTAACATTAAAGCAAACCTAACCCTAACCCTAACAATAACCCAAACCCTAACCATAACCCTAAAGCAAACCTAACCCTAACCGTAATCCTAACCCTAAACCTAACCCAAAGCCTAACCCTAACGCAAACCTAACCCTAACCCTAAACCTAACCCTAACCCTAACGCTAACCTAACCCTAACCCTATCCCTAACCCTAACCCTAACCCTAACGCAAACCTAAACGTAACCCTAACCCTAAACCTAACCTTAAACCTAACCTTAACCCTAACTCTAACGCAAACCTATCCCTAACCTTAACCCAAACCCTAAAACTAACGCAAACCTATACCTAACCCTTATCCCTAACCCTAACCCTAAACCTAACGCAAACCTAACCCTAAATCCTAACCCTAACCCTAACCCTAGCCATAACGCAAACCTAACCCTAAACCTAACCCTAACCCTAACCCTAACCCTAACGCAAACCCAACCCTAACCCTAACCCTAACCCTAACCCTAACCCTAACGCAAACCTAACCCTAACCCTAACCCTAACCCTAAACTTAACCCAAACCCTAACCCTAAGGCAAACCTAACCAAAACCTAACCCTAACCCTAAACGTAACCCAAACCCTAACCAAAACCCAACGCAAACCTAACAGTAAACCTAACCCTAACATTAAATCTAACCTTAACCGTAACCCTAATGAAAACGTACCCCTACACCTAACCCTAACCCTAATCCTAACCCTAAACCTAACCCTAAAGTTACCCCTACCCATAACCCTAAACCTAACACTAACCATAACACTAACCCTAAACACTAACTCTAACCCTAACCCTAACCCTAACCTAACCCTAATCCTAAGTCTAACCCTAAGCGTAACCATAAACCTAACCCTAAACCAAACCCTAACATTGACCGAAACCTAACCCTAAACCTAACCCTTCCTCTAATCCTAACATTAATCCTAACCCTAATTCTAACACTAAACCCTAACCCTAAACCTAACCCTAACTCTAATGAAAATCTAACCTAAAACTAACCCCAACCCTAACACAAACCTAACCCTAAGCATAACCCTAACCCTAACGGAAACCTAAACCTAAACCTAACCCTATACCTAACCCTATCCCTAACCCTAAGGCAAACATAACCCAAACCCTAAACCTAACCCTAACCCTAACACTAACCCTAACCCTAACTCTAACCCTAAATATAACCCTAACCCTAACCCTAACCATAACGCATAACTAAACTTAATCCTAACCCTAACCCTAAACCTAACCCTAATCCTAACGCAAACCTAACGCTAACCCTAACCCTAACACTAACACTAACACAAACCAAACACTAACCCTAACTCTAACCCTAAACCTAATCCTAACCCAAACCCTAACGCAAACCTAACCCTAACTCTAACCCTAACCCTAAAACTAACGCCAACCTAACCCTAACCGTAACCCTAACAATAAACCTAAACATAACCCTAACCCTAACCCTATCCCTAAACACTAGCCCTATCCCTAAACCTAACCCTAACCCTAACCCTAACCATAAACCTAACGCAAACCTAACCCTAACCCTAACCCTAACTCTAACCCTAACGCTAATGCTAAACCTAACCGTAACCCAAAGCCTAACCCTAACGCAAGCCTAACCCTAAACGTAACACTAAACCTAACCCTAACCATAACCCTAACACATAACTAACCGTAACCCTAACCCTTACCTAAACTTAACCCTAACCCTAACGAATACCTAACCCTAACCTAACCCTAATCCTAGCCCTAACGCAAACCAAACCCTAACCCTAACCCTAACCCTAACCCTAACCCTATCCCTAACGCAAACCTAACCCTAACCCTAACACTAAACCTAACACAAACCTAACCCTAACCCTAACCCTAACCATAAACCTAAACCTAACCCTAACCCTAACGCAAACCTAACACGAACCATAACCCTAACCCTAACGAAAACCTAACCCTAACCCTATACCTAACCCTAACCCGAAACCTAACCCTAACCCTAACCCTAACCTTAACGCAAACCTAACCCTAAACTTAACGTTAACAATAAAACCCTAACGCTAACCTTAACCATAACCCTAACCCTAAACATATACCCTAGCCTATCCGTAACCATAACCCGAACTGTAACCCTAACCCTAACGCAAACCTAACCCTAACCCTAACCCTAACCCTAACCATAACTCTAACGCTAATCTAAACCTAACCCTAACCTAAACAGTAAACCTAACATGAAAACTAACCAAAACCCTAAACCTAACCTAAACCTTACCCTAACCCTAACCCTAATATCAACCCTAACTCAAATTTTTCTCTAACCCTAACAATAACCCTAACCCTAACCCTAAACCCTAGCCCTATCCCTAACCCTAACCCTAACCGTAACCCTAACCCTAACCCTAACCCTAACCCTAACCTAACCCTAACCCTAACCCTAACCTTAACGCAAACCTAACCCGGAACCTATACCCTAACCCTAACCCTACCCTAACCTAACCCTAAACATATACCCTAACCCTAACTCTTCCCTAACATATCCGTAAAACTAACTCTAACCCTAACCTAAGCCTAACTCTTACACTAACACCTAACCCTAAACCTAACACTAATCCTAAATCTAACGCAAACCTAACCCTATCCCTAACCCTAACTCTAATCCTAACCCTAAACCTAAAGCTAATCCTAAATTTAAAACTAACCTTAACCCTACCCTAACGCAAACCTAACCCTAACCCTAACTCTAACACTAACCCTAACGCTAACCCTAACCCTAACCCTAACCCAAAGCCTAACCATAACGCAAACCTAACCCTAACCCTAAACCTAACCCTAAAGCAAACCTAACCCTAAACCTAACCCTAAACCTAACCATAACCCTAACCCTATCGCAAACCTAACTGTAACCCTAACCCTAACCGTAACCTTAAAACTAAACTTAACCCTAACCCTAACGAAAACCTAACCCTAACCTAACCATAACCCTAACCCTAACCCTAACCTTAACCCTAACCCTAACCCTAAACATAACCCTAACCAAAACCCTAACCCTAACGCAAACCTAACACTAACCCTAAACCTAACAATAACCCTAACCCTAACCCTAACCATAATGCAAACATAACCCTAACTATAACCCTAATCGTAAACCCTAACCCAAACCCTAAACCTAACCTAACACTAACACTAACCCTAACCCTAACCTAAGCCTAACTCTTCCCTAACCCTAACCCTAAACCTAACCCTAACCCTAACCCTAACGCAAACCTAACTCTAACCCTAACCCTAACCCTAACCCTAACCCTAACTCTAAGCCTAACGCAAACCTAAACCTAACCCTAACCGTAATGCTAAACATAACCTTAACCCTAAACCTAACCTTAACGCAAACCTAACCCTAAACTTAACGTTAACCATAAAAACCTAACGCTAACCTCAACCTTAACCCTAACCCTAAATCTAAACCCTAGCCCTAACCTTAACCCTAACCCTAACCGTAACCCTAAACCTAACGGAAACATAACCCTAACCCTAACCCTAACCCTAACCCTAACGCAAACATAACCCTAACCCTAAACCTAAGCCTAACCATATCCCTAACGCAAACCAAACCCTAACCCTAACCATAATCCTAACCCTAACCATAACGCAAACATAACCCTAACCATAACCGTAACCCTAACCCTAAAGAATACCTAACCCTAACGCAAACATAACCCTAACCCTAACCCTAAACATAACCCTAAACCTAACCCTAACCCTAACGCTAACCCTAACGCAAACCTAACCCTAACCCTAACCCTAAACCTAACCCTAACCCTAACCATAAACCCTAGCCTATCCCTAACTCTAACCCTAACCGTAACCCTAACCCTAACGCAAACCTAACCCTAACCCTAACCCTAAACCTAACCCTAACCCTAACCATAAACCCTAGCCTATCCCTAACTCTAACCCTAACCGTAACCCTAACCCTAACGCAAACATAACCCTAACCCTAACCCTATACCTAACCCTAAACCTAACCCTAACCCTAACGCTCACCCTAACGCAAACCTAACCCTAATCCTAACCCTAAACCTAACGCAAACCTAACCCTAGCCCTAAACCTAACCGTAAACCTAACGCAAACATAACCCTAAACCTAACCCTAAAATGAACCCTAACCCTAACCCTAACCCTAACCCTAACGAAAACCTAACCCTAAACCTAACCCTAAACCTAACACTAACCCTATACCCTAACAATAACCCTACCCTAACCTAACTCTAACCCTATACCCTAACCCTAACTCTTCCCTAACCTAACCCTAAACCTAACCCTAACCGTAACCTAAGCCTAACTCTTACATTAACACCTAACCCTAAACCTAACACTAATACTAAATCTAACGCAAACCTAACCCAAATCCTAACCCTAACCCTAACACTAACCCTAAAGCTAACCCTAAACTTAAACTAACCTTAAGCTTACCCTAATGCAAACCTAACCCTAAATCTAACTCTAATTCTAACCCTAAACCTAAACCCTAACCCTAACCCTAACCCTAACGAAAAACTAACCGTAACCCTAACCCTAACACTAACCTTAAACCTAACCTTAACCCTAACCCTAACGAAAACCTAACCCTAACCCTATCCTTAACCCTAACCCTACGCAAACATAACCCTAACCCTAACCCTAACCCTAAACCTAACGCAAAACAAACCTTAAATCCTAACCGTAACCCTAACCCTAACCCTAACCCTAACGCTAACCCTAACCATACGCAAACCTAACCCTAAACCCAACCCTAACCCTAACCTTAACCCTAACCCAAACCCTAACCCTAAACCTAACGCAAACCTAACCGTAACCCTAACCCTAACCCTAACCCTAACGCTAACCCTAACCCTAACCCTAACCCTAAACTTAACCCTAACGCAAACCTAATCCTAAACCTAACCCTAAACCTAAACCTACACCTAACCCTAAACCTAACCGTAACCCTAAACCTAACCCTAACCTTAAACCTAAACTTAACCCTAACCCTAACGAAAACCTAACCCTAACCAAACCTAACCCTAATACTAACGCAAACCTAAACCTAACCCTAACCTTAACCCCAAACCTACCGCAAACCTAACCATAAATTCTAACCCTAACCCTAACCCTAACCCTAACACAAACCTAACCCTAAACCTAACCCTAACCCTAACCCTAACGCAAACCTGACCCTAACCCTAACCTTAAGCCTAACCCTAAACATAACCCTAACCCTAACCCTAACCCTAACGCAAACCTAACCCTAACCCTAACCCTAACAATAACCCTAACCCTAACCCTAACCATAATGCAAACCTAACCCTAACCCTAACCCTAAACCTAACCCTAAACCTAATCCTAACCCTAACGCTAACCCTAACGCAAACCAAACCCTAACCCTAACCCTAAACCTAACCCTAACCCTAACCATAGACACTAGCCTATCCCTAACCCTAACCCTTACCGTAACCCTAACCCAAACGCAAACCTAACCCTAACCCTAACCCTATACCTAACCCTAAACCTAACCCTAACCCTAACGTTAACCCTAACGCAAACCTAACCCTAACCCTAACCCTAACACTAAACCTAACGCAAACCTAACCCTAGCCCTAACCCTAACCGTAACCCTAACGCAACCTAACCCTAAATCCTAACCCTAACCCTAACCCTAAACCTAACCCTAAACTTAACCCTAACCCTAACCCTAACGCAAACCTAACCCTAACCCTAACCCTAACGCAAACCTAACCCTAACCCTAACCATAACCCTAACCATAACCCTAACCCTAACCCTTACCTTAACCATAACCCAAACCCAAACCCTAACCCTAAACCTAACCCTAAATCTACCCCT
>NC_142502.1:112412500-112415000 GCF_057876585.1 Rhinolophus sinicus
CCCTAACCCTAACCCTAACCCTAACCCTAACCCTAAGCTAAGCCTAAACTTACAACTTACCCTAACCTTACCCTAACGTAAACCTAACCCTAAACCTAACTCTAACTCTAACCCTAACCTTAAAACTAACCTTAACCCTAACCCTAACGAAAACCTAACCCTAACCCTAACCCTAAACCTAATCCTAAACATAACCCTAACCCTAACCCTAACCCTAACCCTAACCCTAACTCTAAACCTAACCCTAAACCCTAAACCTAACTCTAACCCTAACCTTAAACCTAACCTTAACCCTAACCCTAACGAAAACCTAAACCTAACCCTAACCTAACCCTAAAGCAACCTAACCCTAACCCTAACCCTAACCCTAACCCTAAACCTAATCCTAAACCAAACCCAAACCGTAACCTTAAAAAAACCTAACCTAAACCTAACCCTAACCCTAATGCAAACCTAAACCTAACTCTAACCCTAACCCTAAACCTAACCCTAACCCTAACCCTAACCCAAACCCTAACGCAAAACTAACCCTACCCCTAAACCTAAACCTAACCCTAACCATAAAACTAACCTTAACCCTAAACCTAACGCAAACCTAACCCTAACCCTAACCCTACCCTAACCCCTAATGGAAACATAAAGCTAACCAAACCCTACTAACGCAAACTTAACCCTAAATCCTAACACTAAACCTAACCATAACCCTAACCCTAATGCTAACCTAACCCTAACCCTAACCCTAACCATAACCCTAACCCTAAGGCTAACCTAACCCTAGCCTAAACCTAATCCTAACCCGAAACCTAACCCTAACCCTAAACTAACTGTAACCCTAACGCTAACTCTAAACATACCCCTAACCCTAACCCTAACCCTAACCATAAT
This sequence comes from Rhinolophus sinicus, assembly GCF_057876585.1. Lineage (NCBI taxonomy): Eukaryota > Metazoa > Chordata > Mammalia > Chiroptera > Rhinolophidae > Rhinolophus > Rhinolophus sinicus. The sequence continues at coordinate 112,413,386 of NC_142502.1, forward strand.
CCTAACCCTATCCCTAACCTAACCTAAACCTAACCCTAACCCTAACCCTAACCCTAACGTAAACCTAACGCTAACCCTAACCCTAATCCTAACCCTAACGCAAACCTAACACTAACCCTAATCCTAAACCTAACCCTAAACCTAACCCTAACCCTAACCCTAACCCTAACGCAAACCTAACCCTAAACTGAACGTTTACCATAAAACCCTAACGCTAAACTTAACCCTAAACCTAACCCTAACTCTAAACCCTGGCCCTATCCCTAACCCAAACCCTAACCGTAACCCTAAACCTAACGCAAACCTAACCCTAAACCTAACCCTAAAACTAAGCCTTAACCTAACCCTAACAGTAAACCTAACCCTAACGCAAACCTAACCCTATCCCTAACCCTAACCCTAACCCTAACGCAACCCTAACCCTAACCCTAACCATAAACCTAACCCTAACCCTAACCCTAACCCTAACCCAAAGCATAACCCGAACGCAAACCTAACCATAACCCTAACCCTAAACCTAACATTAATCCTAACCTTAACGCAAACCTAACCGTAATCCTAACCCTAACCCTAAACTTAAATCTAAACTTAACCCTAACCCTAACGAAAACCTAACCATAACCTAACCCTAAAACTAACCCTAAACCTAACGCAAACCTAATCCTAAATTCTAACACTAAACCCTAGCCCTATCCCTAACCCTTACCCTAACGGTAACCCTAAACCTAACCCTAAACCTAACCCTAACCCTATCCCTAACCCTAACCCTAACGCAAACCTAACCCTAACCGTAAACCTAACCCTAACCCTAACTCTAACTCTAACCCTAACCCTAAACCCTTACCCTAACCCTAACCCTAACCCTAACCCTAACCTTAAACCTAACCTTAACTCTAACCCTAATGAAAACCTAACCCTAACCCTATCCCTAACCCTAACCCTGACGCAAACCTAACCCTAACCCTAAAACTAACCCTAAACCTAACCCTAAACATAACCCTAACCCTAACCCTAACCCTAACGCAAACCTAACCCTAACCCTAACCCTAACCCTAAACCTAACCATAACCCTAACCATAACCCTAACCATGATGCAAACCTAACCCTAACCCTAACCCTAACCCTAACCCTAACCCTAACCTTAAATCTAACCTTAACTCTAACCCTAATGAAAACCTAACCCTAACCCTATCCCTAACCCTAACCCTGACGCAAACCTAACCCTAACACTAACCCTAACCCTAAACCTAACCCTAAACATGACCCTAACCCTAACCCTAACCCTAACGCAAACCTAACCCTAACCCTAACCCTAACCCTAAACGTAACCATAACCCTAACCATAACCCTAACCATAATGCAAACCTAACTCTAACCCTAAAATTAATCGGAAACCCTAAACCTAACCCTGAACCTAACCTAACACTAACCCTAAACCTAAACCTAACCTAAGCCTAACTCTTACCCAAACCTTAAACCTAAACCTAATCCTAACCCAAACCCTAACCTTTACCCTAGCCCAATCCCTAAACCTAACCCTAAATGTAACCCTAAACCTAACGCAAACCTAAACCTAACACTAACCCTAAACTAACCCTAAACCTAAACCTAAACC
>NC_142502.1:112422500-112425000 GCF_057876585.1 Rhinolophus sinicus
ACCGTAAACCTAACGCTTATCCTAACGCAATCCTCACCTTAACCCTAACCCTAACCCTAACCTAACCATAACCCTAACCCATACCCTAATGCAAACCTAACCCTAACCCTAAACCTAAACCTAACCCTAACATTAAAACTAACCTTAACCCTAACTCTAACGCAGACATACCCCTACCCCTAATCTAACCCTAACCCTAATCCTAAACCTAACCCTAAACCTACCCATACCCATAACCCTAAGCCTAACACTAACCATAACCCTAACCCTAAACACTAACTCTAACCTTAACACTAAACCTAAGCTAACCCTAAACCTAACACTAATTCTAACACCTAACCCTAACCCTAACCCTAAACATAACCCTAAACCTAACCCTAAACCTAACCCTAACCCTATACCCTAACCATAACTCTACCCTAACCGAACCCTAAACCTAACCCTAACCCTAACCTAAGCCTAACTGTTACACTAACACCTAACCCTAAAGCTAACCCTAACCCGAAATCTAACGCAAACCTAACCCTAACCCTAACCCTAACCCTAACCCTAACCCTAACCCTAAGCTAAGCCTAAACTTACAACTTACCCTAACCCTACCCTAACGTAAACCTAACCCTAAACCTAACTCTAACTCTAACCCTAACCTTAAAACTAACCTTAACCCTAACCCTAACGAAAACCTAACCCTAACCCTAACCCTAAACCTAATCCTAAACATAACCCTAACCCTAACCCTAACCCTAACCCTAACCCTAACTCTAAACCTAACCCTAAACCCTAAACCTAACTCTAACCCTAACCTTAAACCTAACCTTAACCCTAACCCTAACGAAAACCTAAACCTAACCCTAACCTAACCCTAAAGCAACCTAACCCTAACCCTAACCCTAACCCTAACCCTAAACCTAATCCTAAACCAAACCCAAACCGTAACCTTAAAAAAACCTAACCTAAACCTAACCCTAACCCTAATGCAAACCTAAACCTAACTCTAACCCTAACCCTAAACCTAACCCTAACCCTAACCCTAACCCAAACCCTAACGCAAAACTAACCCTACCCCTAAACCTAAACCTAACCCTAACCATAAAACTAACCTTAACCCTAAACCTAACGCAAACCTAACCCTAACCCTAACCCTACCCTAACCCCTAATGGAAACATAAAGCTAACCAAACCCTACTAACGCAAACTTAACCCTAAATCCTAACACTAAACCTAACCATAACCCTAACCCTAATGCTAACCTAACCCTAACCCTAACCCTAACCATAACCCTAACCCTAAGGCTAACCTAACCCTAGCCTAAACCTAATCCTAACCCGAAACCTAACCCTAACCCTAAACTAACTGTAACCCTAACGCTAACTCTAAACATACCCCTAACCCTAACCCTAACCCTAACCATAATCCTAACCCTATCCCTAACCTAACCTAAACCTAACCCTAACCCTAACCCTAACCCTAACGTAAACCTAACGCTAACCCTAACCCTAATCCTAACCCTAACGCAAACCTAACACTAACCCTAATCCTAAACCTAACCCTAAACCTAACCCTAACCCTAACCCTAACCCTAACGCAAACCTAACCCTAAACTGAACGTTTACCATAAAACCCTAACGCTAAACTTAACCCTAAACCTAACCCTAACCCTAAACCCTGGCCCTATCCCTAACCCAAACCCTAACCGTAACCCTAAACCTAACGCAAACCTAACCCTAACCCTAACCCTAAAACTAAGCCTTAACCTAACCCTAACAGTAAACCTAACCCTAACGCAAACCTAACCCTATCCCTAACCCTAACCCTAACCCTAACGCAACCCTAACCCTAACCCTAACCATAAACCTAACCCTAACCCTAACCCTAACCCTAACCCAAAGCATAACCCGAACGCAAACCTAACCATAACCCTAACCCTAAACCTAACATTAATCCTAACCTTAACGCAAACCTAACCGTAATCCTAACCCTAACCCTAAACTTAAATCTAAACTTAACCCTAACCCTAACGAAAACCTAACCATAACCTAACCCTAAAACTAACCCTAAACCTAACGCAAACCTAATCCTAAATTCTAACACTAAACCCTAGCCCTATCCCTAACCCTTACCCTAACGGTAACCCTAAACCTAACCCTAAACCTAACCCTAACCCTATCCCTAACCCTAACCCTAACGCAAACCTAACCCTAACCGTAAACCTAACCCTAACCCTAACTCTAACTCTAACCCTAACCCTAAACCCTTACCCTAACCCTAACCCTAACCCTAACCCTAACCTTAAACCTAACCTTAACTCTAACCCTAATGAAAACCTAACCCTAACCCTATCCCTAACCCTAACCCTGACGCAAACCTAACCCTAACCCTAAAACTAACCCTAAACCTAACCCTAAACATAACCCTAACCCTAACCCTAACCCTAACGCAAACCTAACCCTAACCCTAACCCTAACCCTAAACCTAACCATAACCCTAACCATAACCCTAA
>NC_142502.1:112432500-112437500 GCF_057876585.1 Rhinolophus sinicus
ACCGTAACGCTAACCTTAACCCTAAGGCAAACCTAAACCTAACCCTAACCCTAAGCCTAACCCTAAAACTAACCCTAACCCTCACCCTAACGTTAACGCAAACTTAACCGGAAAATTAACGCTAACCATAAAACCCTAACGCTAACCCTAACCCTAACCCTAACCCACAACCCTAGCCCTATCCCTAACCCTAACCCTAACCGTAACCCTAACCCTAACGCAAGCCTAACCCTAACCCTAACCTAACCCTAATTCTAGACCCTAGCCCTAACCCTAACCCTACCCAGTCCAAACCCTAACGCTAACGCAAACCTAATACTAACCCTAAAACAAAACCTAACCCTAACCCTAACCCTAACCCTAACACAAACCTTACTCTAACCCTAATCCTAAACCTAACCCTAACCCTAACCTAACCCTAACCATAACCCTAACCCTAACCCAAACCCTAACGTTAACTTAACCCTAACCCTAACCCTAATCCTAACCTTAACGCAAACTTAACCCTAACACTAATCCAAAACCTAACCCTAAACCTAACCCTAACCCTAACCCTAACATTAACGGAAACCTATCCCTAAACTGAACGTTAACCATAAACCTAACGCTAAACCTAACCCTAACCCTAACCCTAACTCTCACCCTAACCCTAACCGCAAAACTAACCCTAAACCTAACCCTAACGCAAACCTAATCCTAACACTAATCCAAAACCTAACCCTAAACCTAACCCTAACCCTAACCCTAACATTAACGGAAACCTATCCCTAAACTGAACGTTAACCATAAAACCTAAAGCTAACCCTAACCCTAACCCTAACCCTAACCCTAACCCTAACCCTAACCCTAACCCTAACCCTAACTCTCACCCTAACCCTAACCCTAACCCTAAAACTAACCCTAAACCTAAACCTAACGCAAACCTAACCCTAACCCTAACCCTAACCCTAACCCTAACCCTAACGCAAATTTACCCTAACTCTAACCCTAAACTTAACGCAAGCCTAACCCTAACCCTAACCTTAACCCTAATCCTAAACACTAGCCCTAACCCTAACCCTACGCTAATCCAAACCCTAACGCTAACGCAAACCTAATATTAACCCTAAAACTAAACCTAACCCTAACCCTAACCCTAACGCAAACCTAACACTAACCCTAATCCTAAACCTAACCCTAAACCTAACCCTAAACCTAACCCTAACCTTAACGCAAACCTAACCCTAAACTGAACGTTAACCATAAAACCCTAACGCTAAACTTAACCCTAAACCTAACCCTAAAACTAAACCCTGGCCCTATCCCTAACACAAACCCTAACCGTAACCCTAACACTAACGCAAACGTAACCCTAACCCTAACCCTAAACCTAAGCCTAAACCTAACCCTAACCCTTACCCTAAACCTAACGCAACCTTAATCCTAACCCTAACCCTAACCCTAACCCTAACCCTAACGCAACCCTAACCCTAACCCTAAACCTAACACTAACCCTAAACCTAACGCAAACCTAACCCTAACCCTAACCCTAAACCTAACCCTAACCCTAACCCTAACTCAAATTTACCCTAACCCTAACCCTAAACCTAACGCATACATAAACCTAACCCTAACACTGGCCCTAACTCAAACCTAACCCTATACCTAACCCTAACCTTAACCCTAATCCCTAGCCCTATACCTAACCCTAACCCTAACCGTAACCCGAAACCTAACGCAAACCTAACCCTAACCCTAACCCTAAACCTAACCCTAAACCTAACGGAAACCTAACCCTAAATCCTAACCCTAAAACCTAACCCTAAGGCAAACCTAACCCTAACCCTAAACCTAACCCTAACCATAACGCAAACCTAACCCTAACCCTACCCTAACGCAAACCTAACCCTAACCCTAACTCTAACTCAAACCCTAACCGTAAACACTAACCCTAACCGTAACCCTAACCCTAACCTTAAACCTAACCTAAACCCTAACCCTAACGAAAACCTAACCCTAACCCTATCCCTAACCCTAACCCTGACGCAAACCTAACCCTAACCCTAACCCTAACCCTAAACCTAACGCAAACCTAAACCTAAATCCTAGCCCTAACCCTAACCCTTACCCTAACCCTAACGCAAACCTAACCCTAAACCTAACCCTAACCCTAACCCTAACCCTATTGCAAACCTAACCCTAACCCTAACCCTAACCCTAAACCAAACGCAAACCTAACCCTAACCCTAACACTAACCCTAACCCTAACCCAAAGCCTAACCCTAACGCAAACCTAACCCTAACCCTAACCCTAACCCTAACCCTAACGCAAACCTAACCATAAGCCTAACCCTAACCCTAACCCTAACCCTAACCATAACGCAAACCTAACCCTAACCCTAACGCATACCTAAACCTAACCCTAACCTTAACCCTAACGCAAACCTAACACTATCCCTAACCCTAACCTTAATCCTAACCTAAACTTAATCCAAACCCTAACCCTAACCCTAACCCTAACCCTAACGCATACCTAACCCTACCCCTAACCCTAAATCTAACCCTAACGCAAACCTAACCCTAACCCGAACCCTAACCCTAAAGAAAACCTAAACCTAATCCTAAACCTAACCCTAACCCTAAATCTAAACCTAACCCTAACCCTAACCTTAACTCAAACCTAACCCTAAACTTAACGTTAACAATAAAACCCTAACACTAAACTTAACCCTAACCCTAACCCTAACCATAAACCCTAGCCCTATACCTAACCCTAACCCTAACCGTAACCCTTACCCTAACGCAAACCTAACCCTACCCCTAAACCTAAACCTAACCCTAACTCTAACTCTAGCCCTAACCCTAAACCCTAACCCTAAACCTAACCCTAACATTAAAACTATCCTTAACCCTAACCCTAACGCAAACATACCCCTACCCCTAACCTAACCCTAACCCTAACCCTAAACCTAACACTAAACCTACCCCTACCCATAACCCTAAGCCTAACACTAACCATAACCCTAACCCTAAACACTAACTCTAACCTTAACCCTAAACCTAAGCTAACCCTAAACCTAACACTAATCCTAAAACCTAACCCTAAATTCTAACCCTAACCCTAACCCTAACGCAAACCTAACCCTAACCCTAAACCTAACCCTAAACCTAACCCAAACCCTAACCGTAACCCTAACCCTAATCCTAACGCAAACCTAACCCTAACCCTAACCCTAAACCTAACCCTAAACCTAACCCAAACCCTAACCCTATCCCTAACCCTAAACCTAACGCAAACCTAAACCTAAATCCTAGCCCTAACCCTAACCCTTACCCTAACCCTAACGCAAACCTAACCCTAAACCTAACCCTAACCCTAACCCTAACCCTATCGCAAACCTAACCCTAACCCTAACCCTAACCCTAAACCAAACGCAAACCTAACCCTAACCCTAACACTAACCCTAACCCTAACCCAAAGCCTAACCCTAACGCAAACCTAACCCTAACCCTAACCCTAACCCTAACCCTAACGCAAACCTAACCATAAGCCTAACCCTAACCCTAACCCTAACCCTAACCATAACGCAAACCTAACCCTAACCCTAACGCATACCTAACCCTAACCCTAACACTAACCCTAACGCAAACCTAACCCTAACACTATCCCTAACCCTAACCCTAAACCTAACTCTATCCCTAACCCTAAAGCAAACCTAACCATAACACTAACCCTAACCATAACCCTAACGCATACCTAAACCTAACCCTAACACTAACCCTAACCTTAACCATAACCCTAACCCTAACCGTAACCCTAACCTAAACCTAACCCAAACCCTAACCCTAACACTAACCCTAAACCTAAACCTAACGTTAAAACTAAACCGTAACCCTAAACCTAACCCTAACTCTAAAGCTAATCTAAACCTAACCCTAACCTAAACCCTAAACCTAACATGAAAATTATTGTTAACACTAACCATAACCTAACCCTAACCCTAAACCTAACACTAACCCTACCCCTACCCCTAACTCTAACTCTTACCCTAAACCTAAACATTAACCCTAACCCTAACCCTATCCCTACCTTAACCTAACCCTAAACCTTAGCCAAACCTTAAGCCCTAAACGTAACCCTAACCTAACACTAACCAAAACCCTAACAGTAACCCTCACCTAAGCGTAACACTAAACCTAACCATAAACCTAAACCTTACCCTAACCCTATCCCTAATGCAAACCTAACTCTAACCCTAAACTTAAACCTAAACTTAACCCTAACCCTAACGAAAACCTAACCCTAAAGCTAACCCTAACCCTAATCCTAACCCTAACCCTAACCATAACCCTAACCCTAACCCTAACCCTAACTTTAAAACTAAACCCTAACCCTAAACCTAACCCTAACTCTAACGCTAATCTAAACCTAACCCTAACCTAAACCCTAAACCTAACATGAAAACTAACGTTAACCCTAACCTTAACCTAACCCTAACCCTGACCCTAACACTAAACCTAACAATATCCCTAATCCTAACCCTAACCCTAACCCTAACCCTAACCATAATGCAAAACTAACACTAACCCTAACCTTCATCGTAAACCCAAACCCTAACCCTAAACCTAACCTAACACTAACCCTAACCCTAACCCTAACCTAAGCCTAACTCTTACCCTAACCCTAACCCTAAACCTAACCCTAACACTAACCCTAACGCAAACCTAACCCTAACCCTAACCCTAACTCTAACCCTAAACATAAACCTAACCCTAACCCTAACCTTAACGCAAACCCAACCCTAAACTTAACGTTAACCATAAAACCTAACGCTAACCTTAACCCTAACCCTAACCCTAAACCTAAACCCTAGGCCTATCCCTAACCCTAACCCTAAACGTAACCCTAAACCTAATGAAATCCTATCTCTAAACCTAACCCTAAACCTAACCTTGAACCTAACCCTAACCCTAACCTTAACCCTAACGCAAACCTAAACCTAACCCTATCCCTAACCCTA
>NC_142502.1:112442500-112455000 GCF_057876585.1 Rhinolophus sinicus
ACCCTAACCCTAATGCAAACCTAACCGTAACGCTAGCCCTAACCCTAGCGCAAACCTAAACCTAACCCTAACCCTAACCCTAACCCTAACCCTAACCCTAACCTAAGCCTAACTCTTACCCTAAACCTAACCCTAAACCTAACCCTAACCCTAAACCTAACGCAAACCTAACCCTAACCCTAACCCTAACCCTAAACATAAACCTAACCCTAACCCTAACCTTAACGCAAACCTAACCCTAAACTTAACGTTAACCATAAAACCTAATGCTAACCTTAACCCTAACCCTAACCCTAACCCTAAACCTTAGGCCTATCCCTAACCCTAACCCTAAACGTAACCCTAAACCTAATGAAAACCTATCTCTAAACCTAACCCTAAACCTAACCCTAACCCTAACCTTAACCCTAACGCAAACCTAAACCTAACCCTATCCCTAACCCTAACCCTAACGCAAACCTAACCCTAACGCTAACCCTAACCCTAAACATAACCCTAACCCTAACCCTAACGCAAACCTAACCCTAACCGTAAAACTAAACCTAAACCTAACATTAAAACTAACCTTAACCCTAACCCTAACGCAAACATTCCCCTACCCCTAACCTAACCCTAACGCTAACCCTAAAACAAACTCTAAAACTACCCCTACCCATAACCCTAACCCTAACCCTAAACCTAACCCTACCCCTACCCCTACCCCTACACCTAACCTTAACTCTAACCCTAAACCTATCCTTAAACCCTAACCCTAACCCTATCCCTACCCTAACCTAAACCTAACCCTTACCCTAACCTTAATTCCTAAACCTAACCCTAACCTAACACTAACCAAAACACTAACAGTAACCCTCACCCTAGCCTAACACTAAACCTAACCATAAAACTAAACCTTACCCTAACCCTAACCCTAACGCAAACATAACCCTAACCCTAACCCTAACGCAAACCTAACCCTAAACCTAACCGTAACCCTAATCCTAACCCTAACGCAAACCTAACCCTAAACCTAACCCTAACCCTAACTCTAACCCTAACGCAAACTTAAACCTAACCCTAACCCTAACCCTAACCCTAACCCTAACCCTAACCCTAACCCTAAAGCAAAATTAAACCTAACCCTAAACGTAACCCTAACCCTAACGCAAACCTAACCCTACCGCTAAACCTAAACCTAACCCTAACCTTAAAAGTAACCTTAACACTAAACCTAACGCATACCTAACCCTAAACTTAACTCTACCCTAATCCTTAACGGAAACATAAACCTAACCAAACCCTACTAACGCAAACTTAAACATAAATCCTAAAACTAAACCTAACCATAACCCTAACCGTAATGCTAACCTAACCCTAAACCTAACCCTAGCCTAACCCTAACCCTAACCCTAATCCTAACCCTAACCCTAATCCTACCCATAACCCTAACCCTAACCCTTACCCTAACCCTAAACCCTAGCCCTAACCCTAACCCTAACACTAACCCTAACCCTAACCCTGACGGAAACCTAACAGTAACCCTAACCATAACCTAACCCTAAACTTAACCCTAACCCTAACCCAAACCCTAACGTAAACCTAACCCTAACCCAAACACTAATCCTAACCCTAACGCAAACCTAACCCTAACACTAATCCTAAACCTAACCCTAACCCTAACGCAAACTTAAACCTAACCCTAACCCTAACCCTAACCCTAACCCTAACCCTAACCCTAAAGCAAAATTAAACCTAACCCTAAACGTAACCCTAACCCTAACGCAAACCTAACCCTACCGCTAAACCTAAACCTAACCCTAACCTTAAAAGTAACCTTAACACTAAACCTAACGCATACCTAACCCTAAACTTAACTCTACCCTAATCCTTAACGGAAACATAAACCTAACCAAACCCTACTAATGCAAACTTAAACATAAATCCTAAAACTAAACCTAACCATAACCCTAACCGTAATGCTAACCTAACCCTAAACCTAACCCTAGCCTAACCCTAACCCTAACCCTAATCCTAACCCTAACCCTAACCCTACCCATAACCCTAACCCTAACCCTAACCCTAACCCTAAACCCTAGCCCTAACCCTAACCCTAACCCTACCCCTAACCCTAACCCTGACGGAAACCTAACAGTAACCCTAACCATAACCTAACCCTAAACTTAACCCTAACCCTAACACAAACCCTAACGTAAACCTAACCCTAACCCAAACACTAATCCTAACCCTAACGCAAACCTAACCCTAACACTAATCCTAAACCTAACCCTAACCCTAACTCTAACATTAACGCAAACCTAAACTTAAACTGAACGTTAACCATAAAACCTAACGCTAAACTTAACCCTAAACATAACCCTAACCCTGAACCCTGGCCCTATCCCTAACACAAACCCTAACCGTAACCCTAACCATAACGCAAAACTAACCCTAACCCTAACCCTAAACCTAAGCCTAAACCTAACCCTAACCCTTACCTTAACCCTAACACAAACCTAACCCTAACCATAACCCTAATTCTAACCCTAACCCTAACTCAACCCTAACCCTAACCCTAACCCTAAACCTAACCCTAACCCTAAACCTAACGCAAACCTAACCCTAACCCTAACCCTAACCTAACCCTAACTCTAACCCTAAACCTAACCCAAACCCTAACGTAAACCTAACCATAACCCTAACTCTAATCCTAACCCTAACGCAAACCTAACCCTAACCCTAATCCTAAACCTAACCCTAACCTAACCCTAACCCTACCCTAAAGCAAACCTAACCCTAACCCTAACTCTAAATCAAACCCTAACCGTAAACCCTCACCCTAACCGTAACCCTATCCCTAACCTTAAACCTAACCTAAACCCTAACCCTAACGAAAACCTAACCCTAACCCTATCCCTAACCCTAACCCTGATGCAAACCTAACCCTAACCCTAACCCTAACCATAAACCTAACGCAAACCTAACCCTAAATCCTAACCCTAACCCTAACCCTTACTCTAACCCTAACGCAAACCTAACCCTAACCCTAACCTTAACCCTAACCCTAACCCTAACCCTATCGCAAACCTAACCCTAACCCTAACCCTAACCCTAAACAAAACGCAAACCTAAACATAACCCTAACCCTAACCCTAACCCTAACGCAAACCTAACCATAAGCCTAACCCTAACCCTAACCCTAACCCTAACCATAACGCAAACCTAACCCTAACCCTAACGCATACCTAAACCTAACCCTAACCTTAACCCTAACGCAAACCTAACACTATCCCTAACCCTAACCTTAATCCTAACCTAAACTTAATCCAAACCCTAACCCTAACCCTAACCCTAACCCTAACGCATACCTAACCCTACCCCTAACCCTAAATCTAACCCTAACGCAAACCTAACCCTAACCCTAACCCTAACCCTAACGAAAACCTAACCCTAACCCTAAACCTAACCCTAACCCTAAATCTAACCCTAACCCTAACCCTAACCTTAACTCAAACCTAACCCTAAACTTAACGTTAACAATAAAACCCTAACACTAACCTTAACCCTAACCCTAACCCTAACCATAAACCCTAGCCCTATCCCTAACCCTAACCCTAACCGTAAGCCTTACCCTAACGCAAACCTAACCCTACCCCTAAACCTAAACCTAACCCTAACTCTAACTCTAACCCTAACCCTAAAGCCTAACCCTGACCCTAACCCTAACCTTAAACCTAATCTTAACCCTAACCCTAACCTTAAACCTAATCTTAACCCTAACCCTAACGGAAACCTAACCCTAACCCTATCCCTAACCCTAACCATGACGGAAACCTAAACATAACCCTAACCCTACCCCTAAACCTAACGCAAACCTAACCCTAAATCCTAACCCTAACCCTAACCCTAACGCAAACCTACCCCTAACCCTAACCCTAACCCTAACCCGAACCATAACCCAAAGCCTAACCCTAACGCAAACCTAACCCAAACCCTAACCCTAACCCTAACCCTAATCCTAACGCAAAACTAACCATAACCGTAACCCTAAACCTAACCTTAACCCTAACCCTAACCCTAACGCAAACTTAACCGTAATCCTAACCCTAACCCTAACCTTAAACCTAAACTTAACCCTAACCCTAATGAAAAGCTAACCCTAATCCTAACCCTAACCCTAAACCTAACGCAAACCTAAACCTAACCCTAACGCTAAACCTAAACCTAACGCAAACCTAACCCTAAATTCTAACCCTAACCCTAACCCTAACCCTAACGCAAACCTCACCTTAACCCTAACCCTAACCATAACCCTAACCATAACCCTAACACATACCCTAACGCAAACCTAACCCTAAACCTAAACCTAAACCTATCCCTAACATTAAAACTAACCTTAACCCTAACCCTAACGCAAACATACCCCTACACCTAACCTAACCCTAACCCTAACCATAAACCTAACCCTAAACCTACCCCTACCCATAACCCTAAGCCTAACACTAACCATAACCCTAACCCTAAACATTAACTCTAACCTTAACCCTAAACCTAAGCTAACACTAAACCTAACAGTAATCCTAAAACCTAACCCTAACCCTAACCCTAACCCTAACCCTAACCCTAACCCTAACCCTAACCCTAACCCTAACCCTAACCCTAACCCTAACCCTAACCCTAACCCTAATCCTACCCATAACCCTAACCCTAACCCTAACCCTAACCCTAAACCCTAGCCCTAACCCTAACCCTAACCCTACCCCTAACCCTAACCTGACGGAAACCTAACAGTAACCCTAACCATAACCTAACCCTAAACTTAACCCTAACCCTAACCCAAACCCTAACGTAAACCTAACCCTAACCCAAACACTAATCCTAACCCTAACGCAAACCTAACCCTAACACTAATCCTAAACCTAACCCTAACACTAACGCAAACTTAAACCTAACCCTAACCCTAACCCTAACCCTAACCCTAACCCTAACCCTAACCCTAACCCTAAAGCAAAATTAAACCTAACCCTAAACGTAACCCTAACCCTAACGGAAACCTAACCCTACCGCTAAACCTAAACCTAACCCTAACCTTAAAAGTAACCTTAACACTAAACCTAACGCATACCTAACCCTAAACTTAACTCTACCCTAATCCTTAACGGAAACATAAACCTAACCAAACCCTACTAATGCAAACTTAAACATAAATCCTAAAACTAAACCTAACCATAACCCTAACCGTAATGCTAACCTAACCCTAAACCTAACCCTAGCCTAAACCTAACCCTAACCCTAATCCTAACCCTAACCCTAACCCTACCCATAACCCTAACCCTAACCCTAACCCTAACCCTAAACCCTAGCCCTAACCCTAACCCTAACCCTACCCCTAACCCTAACCCTGACGGAAACTTAACAGTAACCCTAACCTTAACCTAACCCTAAACTTAACCCTAACCCTAACCCAAACCCTAATGTAAACCTAACCCTAACCCAAACACTAATCCTAACCCTAACGCAAACCTAACCCTAACACTAATCCTAAACCTAACCCTAAACCTAACCCTAACCCTAACTCTAACATTAACGCAAACCTAAACTTAAACTGAACGTTAACCATAAAACCTAACGCTAAACTTAACCCTAAACATAACCCTAACCCTGAACCCTGGCCCTATCCCTAACACAAACCCTAACCGTAACCCTAACCATAACGCAAAACTAACCCTAACCCTAACCCTAAACCTAAGCCTAAACCTAACCCTAACCCTTACCTTAACCCTAACACAAACCTAACCCTAACCATAACCCTAATTCTAACCCTAACCCTAACTCAACCCTAACCCTAACCCTAACCCTAAACCTAACCCTAACCCTAAACCTAACGCAAACCTAACCCTAACCCTAACCCTAACCTAACCCTAACTCTAACCCTAAACCTAACCCAAACCCTAACGTAAACCTAACCATAACCCTAACTCTAATCCTAACCCTAACGCAAACCTAACCCTAACCCTAATCCTAAACCTAACCCTAACCTAACCCTAACCCTACCCTAAAGCAAACCTAACCCTAACCCTAACTCTAAATCAAACCCTAACCGTAAACCCTCACCCTAACCGTAACCCTATCCCTAACCTTAAACCTAACCTAAACCCTAACCCTAACGAAAACCTAACCCTAACCCTATCCCTAACCCTAACCCTGATGCAAACCTAACCCTAACCCTAACCCTAACCATAAACCTAACGCAAACCTAACCCTAAATCCTAACCCTAACCCTAACCCTTGCTCTAACCCTAACGCAAACCTAACCCTAACCCTAACCCTAACCCTAACCCTAACCCTAACCCTATCGCAAACATAACCCTAACCCTAACCCTAACCCTAAACAAAACGCAAACCTAAACATAACCCTAACCCTAACCCTAACGCAAACCTAACCATAAGCCTAACCCTAACCCTAACCCTAACCCTAACCATAACGCAAACCTAACCCTAACCCTAACGCATACCTAAACCTAACCCTAACCTTAACCCTAACGCAAACCTAACACTATCCCTAACCCTAACCTTAATCCTAACCTAAACTTAATCCAAACCCTAACCCTAACCCTAACCCTAACCCTAACGCATACCTAACCCTACCCCTAACCCTAAATCTAACCCTAACGCAAACCTAACCCTAACCCTAACCCTAACCCTAACGAAAACCTAACCCTAACCCTAAACCTAACCCTAACCCTAAATCTAACCCTAACCCTAACCCTAACCTTAACTCAAACCTAACCCTAAACTTAACGTTAACAATAAAACCCTAACACTAACCTTAACCCTAACCCTAACCCTAACCATAAACCCTAGCCCTATCCCTAACCCTAACCCTAACCGTAAGCCTTACCCTAACGCAAACCTAACCCTACCCCTAAACCTAAACCTAACCCTAACTCTAACTCTAACCCTAACCCTAAAGCCTAACCCTGACCCTAACCCTAACCTTAAACCTAATCTTAACCCTAACCCTAACCTTAAACCTAATCTTAACCCTAACCCTAACGGAAACCTAACCCTAACCCTATCCCTAACCCTAACCATGACGGAAACCTAAACATAACCCTAACCCTACCCCTAAACCTAACGCAAACCTAACCCTAAATCCTAACCCTAACCCTAACCCTAACGCAAACCTACCCCTAACCCTAACCCTAACCCTAACCCGAACCATAACCCAAAGCCTAACCCTAACGCAAACCTAACCCAAACCCTAACCCTAACCCTAACCCTAATCCTAACGCAAAACTAACCATAACCGTAACCCTAAACCTAACCTTAACCCTAACCCTAACCCTAACGCAAACTTAACCGTAATCCTAACCCTAACCCTAACCTTAAACCTAAACTTAACCCTAACCCTAATGAAAAGCTAACCCTAATCCTAACCCTAACCCTAAACCTAACGCAAACCTAAACCTAACCCTAACGCTAAACCTAAACCTAACGCAAACCTAACCCTAAATTCTAACCCTAACCCTAACCCTAACCCTAACGCAAACCTCACCTTAACCCTAACCCTAACCATAACCCTAACCATAACCCTAACACATACCCTAACGCAAACCTAACCCTAAACCTAAACCTAAACCTATCCCTAACATTAAAACTAACCTTAACCCTAACCCTAACGCAAACATACCCCTACACCTAACCTAACCCTAACCCTAACCATAAACCTAACCCTAAACCTACCCCTACCCATAACCCTAAGCCTAACACTAACCATAACCCTAACCCTAAACATTAACTCTAACCTTAACCCTAAACCTAAGCTAACACTAAACCTAACAGTAATCCTAAAACCTAACCCTAACCCTAACCCTAACCCTAACCCTAACCCTAACCCTAACCCTAACCCTAACCCTAACCCTAACCCTAACCCTAATCCTAACCCTAACCCTAATCCTACCCATAACCCTAACCCTAACCCTAACCCTAACCCTAAACCCTAGCCCTAACCCTAACCCTAACCCTACCCCTAACCCTAACCCTGACGGAAACCTAACAGTAACCCTAACCATAACCTAACCCTAAACTTAACCCTAACCCTAACCCAAACCCTAACGTAAACCTAACCCTAACCCAAACACTAATCCTAACCCTAACGCAAACCTAACCCTAACACTAATCCTAAACCTAACCCTAACCCTAACGCAAACTTAAACCTAACCCTAACCCTAACCCTAACCCTAACCCTAACCCTAACCCTAACGCTAACCCTAACCCTAAAGCAAAATTAAACCTAACCCTAAACGTATCCCTAACCCTAACGCAAACCTAACCCTACCGCTAAACCTAAACCTAACCCTAACCTTAAAAGTAACCTTAACACTAAACCTAACGCATACCTAACCCTAAACTTAACTCTACCCTAATCCTTAACGGAAACATAAACCTAACCAAACCCTACTAATGCAAACTTAAACATAAATCCTAAAACTAAACCTAACCATAACCCTAACCGTAATGCTAACCTAACCCTAAACCTAACCCTAGCCTAACCCTAACCCTAACCCTAATCCTAACCCTAACCCTAACCCTACCCATAACCCTAACCCTAACCCTAACCCTAACCCTAAACCCTAGCCCTAACCCTAACCCTAACCCTACCCCTAACCCTAACCCTGACGGAAACTTAACAGTAACCCTAACCATAACCTAACCCTAAAATTAACCCTAACCCTAACCCAAACCCTAACGTAAACCTAACCCTAACCCAAACACTAATCCTAACCCTAACGCAAACCTAACCCTAACACTAATCCTAAACCTAACCCTAAACCTAACCCTAACCCTAACTCTAACATTAACGCAAACCTAAACTTAAACTGAACGTTAACCATAAAACCTAACGCTAAACTTAACCCTAAACATAACCCTAACCCTGAACCCTGGCCCTATCCCTAACACAAACCCTAACCGTAACCCTAACCATAACGCAAAACTAACCCTAACCCTAACCCTAAACCTAAGCCTAAACCTAACCCTAACCCTTACCTTAACCCTAACACAAACCTAACCCTAACCATAACCCTAATTCTAACCCTAACCCTAACTCAACCCTAACCCTAACCCTAACCCTAAACCTAACCCTAACCCTAAACCTAACGCAAACCTAACCCTAACCCTAACCCTAACCTAACCCTAACTCTAACCCTAAACCTAAACCAAACCCTAACGTAAACCTAAACATAACCCTAACTCTAATCCTAACCCTAACGCAAACCTAACCCTAACCCTAATCCTAAACCTAACCCTAACCTAACCCTAACCCTACCCTAAAGCAAACCTAACCCTAACCCTAACTCTAAATCAAACCCTAACCGTAAACCCTCACCCTAACCGTAACCCTATCCCTAACCTTAAACCTAACTTAAACCCTAACCCTAACGAAAACCTAACCCTAACCCTATCCCTAACCCTAACCCTGATGCAAACCTAACCCTAACCCTAACCCTAACCATAAACCTAACGCAAACCTAACCCTAAATCCTAACCCTAACCCTAACCCTTACTCTAACCCTAACGCAAACCTAACCCTAACCCTAACCCTAACCCTAACCCTAACCCTATCGCAAACATAACCCTAACCCTAACCCTAACCCTAAACAAAACGCAAACCTAAACATAACCCTAACCCTAACCCTAACGCAAACCTAACCCTAACCCTAACGCATACCTAAACCTAACCCTAACCTTAACCCTAACGCAAACCTAACACTATCCCTAACCCTAACCTTAATCCTAACCTAAACTTAATCCAAACCCTAACCCTAACCCTAACCCTAACCCTAACGAAAACCTAACCCTAACCCTAAACCTAACCCTAACCCTAAATCTAACCCTAACCCTAACCCTAACCTTAACTCAAACCTAACCCTAAACTTAACGTTAACAATAAAACCCTAACACTAACCTTAACCCTAACCCTAACCCTAACCATAAACCCTAGCCCTATCCCTAACCCTAACCCTAACCGTAAGCCTTACCCTAACGCAAACCTAACCCTACCCCTAAACCTAAACCTAACCGTAACTCTAACTCTAACCCTAACCCTAAAGCCTAACCCTGACCCTAACCCTAACCTTAAACCTAATCTTAACCCTAACCCTAACCTTAAACCTAATCTTAACCCTAACCCTAACGGAAACCTAACCCTAACCCTATCCCTAACCCTAACCATGACGGAAACCTAAACATAACCCTAACCCTACCCCTAAACCTAACGCAAACCTAACCCTAAATCCTAACCCTAACCCTAACCCTAACGCAAACCTACCCCTAACCCTAACCCTAACCCTAACCCGAACCATAACCCAAAGCCTAACCCTAACGCAAACCTAACCCAAACCCTAACCCTAACCCTAACCCTAATCCTAACGCAAAACTAACCATAACCGTAACCCTAAACCTAACCTTAACCCTAACCCTAACCCTAACGCAAACTTAACCGTAATCCTAACCCTAACCCTAACCTTAAACCTAAACTTAACCCTAACCCTAATGAAAAGCTAACCCTAATCCTAACCCTAACCCTAAACCTAACGCAAACCTAAACCTAACCCTAACGCTAAACCTAAACCTAACGCAAACCTAACCCTAAATTCTAACCCTAACCCTAACCCTAACCCTAACGCAAACCTCACCTTAACCCTAACCCTAACCATAACCCTAACCATAACCCTAACACATACCCTAACGCAAACCTAACCCTAAACCTAAACCTAAACCTATCCCTAACATTAAAACTAACCTTAACCCTAACCCTAACGCAAACATACCCCTACACCTAACCTAACCCTAACCCTAACCATAAACCTAACCCTAAACCTACCCCTACCCATAACCCTAAGCCTAACACTAACCATAACCCTAACCCTAAACATTAACTCTAACCTTAACCCTAAACCTAAGCTAACACTAAACCTAACAGTAATCCTAAAACCTAACCCGAACCCTAACCCTAAACCTAACCCTAAACCTAACCCATATCCTAACCCTAACACAATACCCTAACATTAACCCTACCCTAACCTAACCTAACCCTATACCCTAACCATAACTCTACCCTAACCTAACCCTAAACCTAACCCTAACCCTAACATAAGCCTAACTCTTACACTAACACCTAACCCTAAAGCTAACCCTAACCCTAAATCTAACACAAACCTAAGCCTAACCCTAACCCTAACCCTAAAGCTAAGCCTAAACTTACAACTTACCTTAACCCTACCCTAACGCAAACCTAACCCTAAACCTAACTCTAACTCTAACCCTAACCCTAAACCCTAACCCTAACCCTAACCATAACCTTAAACCTAACCTTAACCCTAACCCTAACGAAAACCTAACCTTAACCCTATCCATAACCATAACCATGACACAAACCTAACCCTAACCCTAACCCTATCCCTAAACCTAACGCAAACCTAACCCTAAATCCTAACCCTAACCCTAACCCTAACGCATACCTAACCCTAAACTTAACCCTAACCCTAACCCTAAAGCAAACCTAACCCTAACCCTAACCCTAACCCTAAACCTAACGCAAACCTAACCCTAACCCTAACCCTAACCCTAACCCTAACCATAACCCAAAGCCTAACCCTAACGCAAACCTAACCCAAACCCTAACCCTAACCCTAACCCTAATCCTAACGCAAAACTAAACATAACCGTAACCCTAAACCTAACCTTAACCCTAACCCTAACGCAAACCTAACCGTAATCCTAACCCTAACCCTAACCTTAAACCTAAACTTAACCCTAACCCTAACGAAAAGCTAACCCTAATCCTAACCCTAACCCTAAACCTAACGCAAACTTAAACCTAACCCTAATGCTAACCCTAAATCTAACGCAAACCTAACCCTAATTTCTAACCCTAACCCTAACCCTAACGCAAACCTAAACCTATACTTAACCCTAACCATAACACTAACCCTAACGCAAACCAAACCCTAACCCTAACCCTAAACCTAACCCTAAACCTAACCCAAACCCTAACCGTAACCCTAACCCTAATCCTAACGCAAAACTAACCATAACCGTAACCCTAAACATAACCTTAACCCTAACCCTAACCCTAAACCTAACCCTAAACCTAACCCTAAACCTACCCCTAACACTAACGCAAACCTAACCCTAACCCTATCCCTAACACTAACCCTAATGCAAAATTAACCCTAACCATAACCCTAACCCTAAACCTAACCCTAATCCTAAACCTAACGCAAACCTAACCCTCACCCTAACCCTAACCCTAAACCTAACTCTATCCCTAACCCTAAAGCAAACCTAACCATAACACTAACCCTAACCATAACCCTAACGCATACCTAAACCTAACCCTAACACTAACCCTAACCTTAACCATAACCCTAAACCTAACCGTAACCCTAACCTAAACCTAACCCAAACCCTAACCCTAACACTAACCCTAAACCTAAACCTAACGTTAAAACTAAACC
>NC_142502.1:112462500-112472500 GCF_057876585.1 Rhinolophus sinicus
CCTAACGCTAACGTAACCCTAAATCATAACCCTAACCCTAACCCTAACCCTAACACAAACTTAACCCTAATCTTAACCATAACCCTAAACCTAACTCTAACCTAACCCTAAATCCTAACCCTAACCATAACCCTAACCCTAACACTAAACCTAACACAAACCTAACCCTAACCATAAACGTAACCCTAAACCTAACACAAACCATAACCCTAACGCAAACTTAACCCTAACCCTAAACCTAAACCTAACACTAACACAAACCTAACCCTAACCCTAACCCTAACCCTAACCCTAACCCTATCCCTAACGCAAACCTAACCGTAAACCTAACCCTAACCCTAAACTTAAACCTACCCTTAACCCTAACCCTAACGAAAACTTAACCCTAACCCTAACCCTAACCCTAACCCTAACGCAAACCTAACCCTAAACCTAACACTAATTCTTACCCTAACTCTAAACCTAACGCAAACCTAACCCTAAATCCTAACCCTAAACCTAACCCTAACCCTAACCCTAACCCTAACACAAACCTAACCCTAAATCCTAACCCTAACCCTAACCCTAACCCTAACCCTAACGCAAAACTAACACTAAACCTAACCCTAACCCTAACCCTAAACCTAACCCTAAACCTAACCCTAACCCTATAACCTAACCCTAACCCTACCCTAACCTAACCCTAACCCTATACCCTAAACCTAACCCTAAAACTAACCCAAACCCTAACCTAAGCCTAACTCTTACAATAACACCAAACCCTAAATCTAACCCTAACCCTAAATCAAACTCAAACCTAACCCTAACCCTAACCCTAACCCTAACCCTAAAGCTAACCCTAAACTTAAAACTAACCTTAACCCTACCCTAACGCAAACCTAACCCTAACCCTAACTCTAACTCTAACCCTAACCCTAAACCCTAACGCTAACCCTAACCCTAACCCTAACCCTAACGCAAAACTAACCGTAACCCTATCCCTAATCCTAACCTTAAAACTAAACTTAACCCAAACCCTAACGAAAACCTAACCCTAACCCTGACGCAAACCTAACCCTAACCCTAACCCTAACCCTAACCCTAACCCGAACCATAACCCAAAGCCTAACCCTAACGCAAACCTAACCCAAACCCTAACCCTAACCCTAACCCTAATCCTAACGCAAAACTAACCATAACCGTAACCCTAAACCTAACCTTAACCCTAACCCTAACCCTAACGCAAACTTAACCGTAATCCTAACCCTAACCCTAACCTTAAACCTAAACTTAACCCTAACCCTAATGAAAAGCTAACCCTAATCCTAACCCTAACCCTAAACCTAACGCAAACCTAAACCTAACCCTAACGCTAAACCTAAACCTAACGCAAACCTAACCCTAAATTCTAACCCTAACCCTAACCCTAACCCTAACGCAAACCTCACCTTAACCCTAACCCTAACCATAACCCTAACCATAACCCTAACACATACCCTAACGCAAACCTAACCCTAAACCTAAACCTAAACCTATCCCTAACATTAAAACTAACCTTAACCCTAACCCTAACGCAAACATACCCCTACACCTAACCTAACCCTAACCCTAACCATAAACCTAACCCTAAACCTACCCCTACCCATAACCCTAAGCCTAACACTAACCATAACCCTAACCCTAAACATTAACTCTAACCTTAACCCTAAACCTAAGCTAACACTAAACCTAACAGTAATCCTAAAACCTAACCCTAACCCTAACCCTAACCCTAACCCTAACCCTAACCCTAACCCTAACCCTAACCCTAACCCTAACCCTAACCCTAACCCTAACCCTAATCCTACCCATAACCCTAACCCTAACCCTAACCCTAACCCTAAACCCTAGCCCTAACCCTAACCCTAACCCTACCCCTAACCCTAACCTGACGGAAACCTAACAGTAACCCTAACCATAACCTAACCCTAAACTTAACCCTAACCCTAACCCAAACCCTAACGTAAACCTAACCCTAACCCAAACACTAATCCTAACCCTAACGCAAACCTAACCCTAACACTAATCCTAAACCTAACCCTAACACTAACGCAAACTTAAACCTAACCCTAACCCTAACCCTAACCCTAACCCTAACCCTAACCCTAACCCTAACCCTAACCCTAAAGCAAAATTAAACCTAACCCTAAACGTAACCCTAACCCTAACGGAAACCTAACCCTACCGCTAAACCTAAACCTAACCCTAACCTTAAAAGTAACCTTAACACTAAACCTAACGCATACCTAACCCTAAACTTAACTCTACCCTAATCCTTAACGGAAACATAAACCTAACCAAACCCTACTAATGCAAACTTAAACATAAATCCTAAAACTAAACCTAACCATAACCCTAACCGTAATGCTAACCTAACCCTAAACCTAACCCTAGCCTAAACCTAACCCTAACCCTAATCCTAACCCTAACCCTAACCCTACCCATAACCCTAACCCTAACCCTAACCCTAACCCTAAACCCTAGCCCTAACCCTAACCCTAACCCTACCCCTAACCCTAACCCTGACGGAAACTTAACAGTAACCCTAACCTTAACCTAACCCTAAACTTAACCCTAACCCTAACCCAAACCCTAATGTAAACCTAACCCTAACCCAAACACTAATCCTAACCCTAACGCAAACCTAACCCTAACACTAATCCTAAACCTAACCCTAAACCTAACCCTAACCCTAACTCTAACATTAACGCAAACCTAAACTTAAACTGAACGTTAACCATAAAACCTAACGCTAAACTTAACCCTAAACATAACCCTAACCCTGAACCCTGGCCCTATCCCTAACACAAACCCTAACCGTAACCCTAACCATAACGCAAAACTAACCCTAACCCTAACCCTAAACCTAAGCCTAAACCTAACCCTAACCCTTACCTTAACCCTAACACAAACCTAACCCTAACCATAACCCTAATTCTAACCCTAACCCTAACTCAACCCTAACCCTAACCCTAACCCTAAACCTAACCCTAACCCTAAACCTAACGCAAACCTAACCCTAACCCTAACCCTAACCTAACCCTAACTCTAACCCTAAACCTAACCCAAACCCTAACGTAAACCTAACCATAACCCTAACTCTAATCCTAACCCTAACGCAAACCTAACCCTAACCCTAATCCTAAACCTAACCCTAACCTAACCCTAACCCTACCCTAAAGCAAACCTAACCCTAACCCTAACTCTAAATCAAACCCTAACCGTAAACCCTCACCCTAACCGTAACCCTATCCCTAACCTTAAACCTAACCTAAACCCTAACCCTAACGAAAACCTAACCCTAACCCTATCCCTAACCCTAACCCTGATGCAAACCTAACCCTAACCCTAACCCTAACCATAAACCTAACGCAAACCTAACCCTAAATCCTAACCCTAACCCTAACCCTTGCTCTAACCCTAACGCAAACCTAACCCTAACCCTAACCCTAACCCTAACCCTAACCCTAACCCTATCGCAAACATAACCCTAACCCTAACCCTAACCCTAAACAAAACGCAAACCTAAACATAACCCTAACCCTAACCCTAACGCAAACCTAACCATAAGCCTAACCCTAACCCTAACCCTAACCCTAACCATAACGCAAACCTAACCCTAACCCTAACGCATACCTAAACCTAACCCTAACCTTAACCCTAACGCAAACCTAACACTATCCCTAACCCTAACC
Organism: Rhinolophus sinicus; assembly: GCF_057876585.1. Lineage (NCBI taxonomy): Eukaryota > Metazoa > Chordata > Mammalia > Chiroptera > Rhinolophidae > Rhinolophus > Rhinolophus sinicus. The sequence goes on from NC_142502.1 coordinate 112,466,214, forward strand.
TTAATCCTAACCTAAACTTAATCCAAACCCTAACCCTAACCCTAACCCTAACCCTAACGCATACCTAACCCTACCCCTAACCCTAAATCTAACCCTAACTCAAACCTAACCCTAACCCTAACCCTAACCCTAACGAAAACCTAACCCTAACCCTAAACCTAACCCTAACCCTAAATCTAACCCTAACCCTAACCCTAACCTTAACTCAAACCTAACCCTAAACTTAACGTTAACAATAAAACCCTAACACTAACCTTAACCCTAACCCTAACCCTAACCATAAACCCTAGCCCTATCCCTAACCCTAACCCTAACCGTAAGCCTTACCCTAACGCAAACCTAACCCTACCCCTAAACCTAAACCTAACCCTAACTCTAACTCTAACCCTAACCCTAAAGCCTAACCCTGACCCTAACCCTAACCTTAAACCTAATCTTAACCCTAACCCTAACCTTAAACCTAATCTTAACCCTAACCCTAACGGAAACCTAACCCTAACCCTATCCCTAACCCTAACCATGACGGAAACCTAAACATAACCCTAACCCTACCCCTAAACCTAACGCAAACCTAACCCTAAATCCTAACCCTAACCCTAACCCTAACGCAAACCTACCCCTAACCCTAACCCTAACCCTAACCCGAACCATAACCCAAAGCCTAACCCTAACGCAAACCTAACCCAAACCCTAACCCTAACCCTAACCCTAATCCTAACGCAAAACTAACCATAACCGTAACCCTAAACCTAACCTTAACCCTAACCCTAACCCTAACGCAAACTTAACCGTAATCCTAACCCTAACCCTAACCTTAAACCTAAACTTAACCCTAACCCTAATGAAAAGCTAACCCTAATCCTAACCCTAACCCTAAACCTAACGCAAACCTAAACCTAACCCTAACGCTAAACCTAAACCTAACGCAAACCTAACCCTAAATTCTAACCCTAACCCTAACCCTAACCCTAACGCAAACCTCACCTTAACCCTAACCCTAACCATAACCCTAACCATAACCCTAACACATACCCTAACGCAAACCTAACCCTAAACCTAAACCTAAACCTATCCCTAACATTAAAACTAACCTTAACCCTAACCCTAACGCAAACATACCCCTACACCTAACCTAACCCTAACCCTAACCATAAACCTAACCCTAAACCTACCCCTACCCATAACCCTAAGCCTAACACTAACCATAACCCTAACCCTAAACATTAACTCTAACCTTAACCCTAAACCTAAGCTAACACTAAACCTAACAGTAATCCTAAAACCTAACCCTAACCCTAACCCTAACCCTAACCCTAACCCTAACCCTAACCCTAACCCTAACCCTAACCCTAACCCTAACCCTAATCCTAACCCTAACCCTAATCCTACCCATAACCCTAACCCTAACCCTAACCCTAACCCTAAACCCTAGCCCTAACCCTAACCCTAACCCTACCCCTAACCCTAACCCTGACGGAAACCTAACAGTAACCCTAACCATAACCTAACCCTAAACTTAACCCTAACCCTAACCCAAACCCTAACGTAAACCTAACCCTAACCCAAACACTAATCCTAACCCTAACGCAAACCTAACCCTAACACTAATCCTAAACCTAACCCTAACCCTAACGCAAACTTAAACCTAACCCTAACCCTAACCCTAACCCTAACCCTAACCCTAACCCTAACGCTAACCCTAACCCTAAAGCAAAATTAAACCTAACCCTAAACGTAACCCTAACCCTAACGCAAACCTAACCCTACCGCTAAACCTAAACCTAACCCTAACCTTAAAAGTAACCTTAACACTAAACCTAACGCATACCTAACCCTAAACTTAACTCTACCCTAATCCTTAACGGAAACATAAACCTAACCAAACCCTACTAATGCAAACTTAAACATAAATCCTAAAACTAAACCTAACCATAACCCTAACCGTAATGCTAACCTAACCCTAAACCTAACCCTAGCCTAACCCTAACCCTAACCCTAATCCTAACCCTAACCCTAACCCTACCCATAACCCTAACCCTAACCCTAACCCTAACCCTAAACCCTAGCCCTAACCCTAACCCTAACCCTACCCCTAACCCTAACCCTGACGGAAACTTAACAGTAACCCTAACCATAACCTAACCCTAAAATTAACCCTAACCCTAACCCAAACCCTAACGTAAACCTAACCCTAACCCAAACACTAATCCTAACCCTAACGCAAACCTAACCCTAACACTAATCCTAAACCTAACCCTAAACCTAACCCTAACCCTAACTCTAACATTAACGCAAACCTAAACTTAAACTGAACGTTAACCATAAAACCTAACGCTAAACTTAACCCTAAACATAACCCTAACCCTGAACCCTGGCCCTATCCCTAACACAAACCCTAACCGTAACCCTAACCATAACGCAAAACTAACCCTAACCCTAACCCTAAACCTAAGCCTAAACCTAACCCTAACCCTTACCTTAACCCTAACACAAACCTAACCCTAACCATAACCCTAATTCTAACCCTAACCCTAACTCAACCCTAACCCTAACCCTAACCCTAAACCTAACCCTAACCCTAAACCTAACGCAAACCTAACCCTAACCCTAACCCTAACCTAACCCTAACTCTAACCCTAAACCTAAACCAAACCCTAACGTAAACCTAAACATAACCCTAACTCTAATCCTAACCCTAACGCAAACCTAACCCTAACCCTAATCCTAAACCTAACCCTAACCTAACCCTAACCCTACCCTAAAGCAAACCTAACCCTAACCCTAACTCTAAATCAAACCCTAACCGTAAACCCTCACCCTAACCGTAACCCTATCCCTAACCTTAAACCTAACTTAAACCCTAACCCTAACGAAAACCTAACCCTAACCCTATCCCTAACCCTAACCCTGATGCAAACCTAACCCTAACCCTAACCCTAACCATAAACCTAACGCAAACCTAACCCTAAATCCTAACCCTAACCCTAACCCTTACTCTAACCCTAACGCAAACCTAACCCTAACCCTAACCCTAACCCTAACCCTAACCCTATCGCAAACATAACCCTAACCCTAACCCTAACCCTAAACAAAACGCAAACCTAAACATAACCCTAACCCTAACCCTAACGCAAACCTAACCCTAACCCTAACGCATACCTAAACCTAACCCTAACCTTAACCCTAACGCAAACCTAACACTATCCCTAACCCTAACCTTAATCCTAACCTAAACTTAATCCAAACCCTAACCCTAACCCTAACCCTAACCCTAACGAAAACCTAACCCTAACCCTAAACCTAACCCTAACCCTAAATCTAACCCTAACCCTAACCCTAACCTTAACTCAAACCTAACCCTAAACTTAACGTTAACAATAAAACCCTAACACTAACCTTAACCCTAACCCTAACCCTAACCATAAACCCTAGCCCTATCCCTAACCCTAACCCTAACCGTAAGCCTTACCCTAACGCAAACCTAACCCTACCCCTAAACCTAAACCTAACCCTAACTCTAACTCTAACCCTAACCCTAAAGCCTAACCCTGACCCTAACCCTAACCTTAAACCTAATCTTAACCCTAACCCTAACCTTAAACCTAATCTTAACCCTAACCCTAACGGAAACCTAACCCTAACCCTATCCCTAACCCTAACCATGACGGAAACCTAAACATAACCCTAACCCTACCCCTAAACCTAACGCAAACCTAACCCTAAATCCTAACCCTAACCCTAACCCTAACGCAAACCTACCCCTAACCCTAACCCTAACCCTAACCCGAACCATAACCCAAAGCCTAACCCTAACGCAAACCTAACCCAAACCCTAACCCTAACCCTAACCCTAATCCTAACGCAAAACTAACCATAACCGTAACCCTAAACCTAACCTTAACCCTAACCCTAACCCTAACGCAAACTTAACCGTAATCCTAACCCTAACCCTAACCTTAAACCTAAACTTAACCCTAACCCTAATGAAAAGCTAACCCTAATCCTAACCCTAACCCTAAACCTAACGCAAACCTAAACCTAACCCTAACGCTAAACCTAAACCTAACGCAAACCTAACCCTAAATTCTAACCCTAACCCTAACCCTAACCCTAACGCAAACCTCACCTTAACCCTAACCCTAACCATAACCCTAACCATAACCCTAACACATACCCTAACGCAAACCTAACCCTAAACCTAAACCTAAACCTATCCCTAACATTAAAACTAACCTTAACCCTAACCCTAACGCAAACATACCCCTACACCTAACCTAACCCTAACCCTAACCATAAACCTAACCCTAAACCTACCCCTACCCATAACCCTAAGCCTAACACTAACCATAACCCTAACCCTAAACATTAACTCTAACCTTAACCCTAAACCTAAGCTAACACTAAACCTAACAGTAATCCTAAAACCTAACCCGAACCCTAACCCTAAACCTAACCCTAAACCTAACCCATATCCTAACCCTAACACAATACCCTAACATTAACCCTACCCTAACCTAACCTAACCCTATACCCTAACCATAACTCTACCCTAACCTAACCCTAAACCTAACCCTAACCCTAACATAAGCCTAACTCTTACACTAACACCTAACCCTAAAGCTAACCCTAACCCTAAATCTAACACAAACCTAAGCCTAACCCTAACCCTAACCCTAAAGCTAAGCCTAAACTTACAACTTACCTTAACCCTACCCTAACGCAAACCTAACCCTAAACCTAACTCTAACTCTAACCCTAACCCTAAACCCTAACCCTAACCCTAACCATAACCTTAAACCTAACCTTAACCCTAACCCTAACGAAAACCTAACCTTAACCCTATCCATAACCATAACCATGACACAAACCTAACCCTAACCCTAACCCTATCCCTAAACCTAACGCAAACCTAACCCTAAATCCTAACCCTAACCCTAACCCTAACGCATACCTAACCCTAAACTTAACCCTAACCCTAACCCTAAAGCAAACCTAACCCTAACCCTAACCCTAACCCTAAACCTAACGCAAACCTAACCCTAACCCTAACCCTAACCCTAACCCTAACCATAACCCAAAGCCTAACCCTAACGCAAACCTAACCCAAACCCTAACCCTAACCCTAACCCTAATCCTAACGCAAAACTAAACATAACCGTAACCCTAAACCTAACCTTAACCCTAACCCTAACGCAAACCTAACCGTAATCCTAACCCTAACCCTAACCTTAAACCTAAACTTAACCCTAACCCTAACGAAAAGCTAACCCTAATCCTAACCCTAACCCTAAACCTAACGCAAACTTAAACCTAACCCTAATGCTAACCCTAAATCTAACGCAAACCTAACCCTAATTTCTAACCCTAACCCTAACCCTAACGCAAACCTAAACCTATACTTAACCCTAACCATAACACTAACCCTAACGCAAACCAAACCCTAACCCTAACCCTAAACCTAACCCTAAACCTAACCCAAACCCTAACCGTAACCCTAACCCTAATCCTAACGCAAAACTAACCATAACCGTAACCCTAAACATAACCTTAACCCTAACCCTAACCCTAAACCTAACCCTAAACCTAACCCTAAACCTACCCCTAACACTAACGCAAACCTAACCCTAACCCTATCCCTAACACTAACCCTAATGCAAAATTAACCCTAACCATAACCCTAACCCTAAACCTAACCCTAATCCTAAACCTAACGCAAACCTAACCCTCACCCTAACCCTAACCCTAAACCTAACTCTATCCCTAACCCTAAAGCAAACCTAACCATAACACTAACCCTAACCATAACCCTAACGCATACCTAAACCTAACCCTAACACTAACCCTAACCTTAACCATAACCCTAAACCTAACCGTAACCCTAACCTAAACCTAACCCAAACCCTAACCCTAACACTAACCCTAAACCTAAACCTAACGTTAAAACTAAACCCTAACCCTAAACCTAACCCTAACTCTAAAGCTAATCTAAACCTAACCCTAACCTAAACCCTAAACGTAACATGAAAATTATCGTTAACCCTAACCATAACCTAACCCTAACCCTAAACCTAACACTAACCCTAAGCCTACCCCTAACTCTAACCCTTACCTAAACCTAACCCTTAACCCTAACACTAATCCTATCCCTACCCTAACCTAACCCTAAACCTTAGCCAAATCTTAAGCCCTAAACGTAACCCTAACCTAACACTAACCAAATCCCTAACAGTAACCCTCACATAAGCCTAACACTAAACCTAACCATAAACCTAAACCTTACCCTAAAC
>NC_142502.1:112480000-112537500 GCF_057876585.1 Rhinolophus sinicus
CCTAAACTTAAACCTACCCTTAACCCTAACCCTAACGAAAACTTAACCCTAACCCTAACCCTAACCCTAACCCTAACGCAAACCTAACCCTAAACCTAACACTAATTCTTACCCTAACTCTAAACCTAACGCAAACCTAACCCTAAATCCTAACCCTAAACCTAACCCTAACCCTAACCCTAACCCTAACACAAACCTAACCCTAAATCCTAACCCTAACCCTAACCCTAACCCTAACCCTAACGCAAAACTAACACTAAACCTAACCCTAACCCTAACCCTAAACCTAACCCTAAACCTAACCCTAACCCTATAACCTAACCCTAACCCTACCCTAACCTAACCCTAACCCTATACCCTAAACCTAACCCTAAAACTAACCCAAACCCTAACCTAAGCCTAACTCTTACAATAACACCAAACCCTAAATCTAACCCTAACCCTAAATCAAACTCAAACCTAACCCTAACCCTAACCCTAACCCTAACCCTAAAGCTAACCCTAAACTTAAAACTAACCTTAACCCTACCCTAACGCAAACCTAACCCTAACCCTAACTCTAACTCTAACCCTAACCCTAAACCCTAACGCTAACCCTAACCCTAACCCTAACCCTAACGCAAAACTAACCGTAACCCTATCCCTAATCCTAACCTTAAAACTAAACTTAACCCAAACCCTAACGAAAACCTAACCCTAACCCTGACGCAAACCTAACCCTAACCCTAACCCTAAACCTAACGCAAACCTAACCCTAAATCCTAACCCTAACCCTAACCCTAACCCTAACCCTAACGCAAACCTAACTCTAAACCTAACCCTAACCCTAACCCTAACCCTAACCCTAACGCAAACCTAACCCTAACCATAACCCAAACCCTAACCCTAACCCTAACGCTAACCCAAAGCCTAACCCTAACTCAAACCTAACCCTAACCCTAACCCTAACTCTAACCCTAACGCAAACCTAACCCTAACCCTAACCCTAAACCTAACGCAAACCTAACCCTAACCCTAACCCTAAATCTAACCCTAGAGCTAACCCTAACCATAATGCAACCCCAACCCTAACCCTAACCCTAACGCAAACCTAACCCTAAACCTAACACTAAGCTTAACCCTAACCCTAACGCAAACCTAACCCTAAACCTAACCCTAAGCCTAACCCTAACCCTAACGCAAACCTAAACCTAACCCTAACCCTAACCCTAACCCTAACCCTAAGAATAATGCAAACCTAACCCTAACCCTAACCGTAAACCCTAACCCTAACCCTAACTGTAAACCTAAACCTAAACCTAACCCTAACCCTAACCCTAAACAAAACCCTAACCCTACCCCTAACCTTAACGCAAACCTTAACCTAAACTAAACGTTAACCATAAAACCCTAACGCTAAACTTAACCCTAACCCTAACCCTAACCCTAAACCCTAGCCCTATCTCTAACCTTAACCCTTATCGTACCCTAAACCTAACGCAAACCTAACCCTAACCCTAAACTTAACCTAACTCTAAACCTAACCCTACCCCTAACCCTAACCCTAACGCAAACCTCACCCTAACCCTATCCCTAACCCTAACTCTAAACCTAACTCAAACCTAGCCCTAAATCCTAACCCTAAACCTAACCTTAACCCTAACCCTACCCCTAACCCTAACGAAACCTAACCCTAAACCTAACCCTAACACTAACCCTAAACCTAACTCTAACCCTAACCCGAACCCAAACGCTAACGCAAACCTAACCGTAACCCTAAACCTAAAGCAAACCCTAACATTAAAATAACCTTAACCCTAACCGTAAAGCAGACCTACCCCTACCACTAAACTAATCCTAACCCTAAACCTAAACCAAACCCTAAACCGACCCCTAACCATAACCCTAACCCTAACACTAACCATAACCCTAGTCCTAAATATTAACTCTAACCCTAACCCTAACCTTTACCTAACCCTAATCCTAAGTCTAACCTTAATCATAACCCTAACACTAAACCTAACCCTAACATTGACCCTAACCTAACCCTAAACCTAACCCTATCTCTAACCCTTACCCTAATCCTAACCCTAACCGTAACACTAAAACCTAACCCTAACCCTAAACCTAACCCTAACCCTAACCCTAATGCAAACCTAACCATAACCCTAACTCTAACCCTAACGCAAAACTAGCCCTAACCCAAAACCTAACCATAACCCTAATCCTAACGCAAACCTAACCCTAACCATAACCCTAACCTTAACGCAAACCTAACCCTAAACCTAACCCTAACACTAACACAAACCTAACAGTAACCCTAACCCTAAACCTAACCCTAATCCTAACCCTAACGCAAACCTAAACATAACCCTAACACTAACCCTAACCCTAACCCTAACCCTAACCCTAAAACCTAACTCTAACCCTACCCTAACCTAACCCTAAAACTAAAGCTAATCCTAAACCCTAACCCTAACCCTATCCTAACACTAACCATAACCCTTACTCTAACCTAAGCCTAACTCTTACTCTAACCCTAACCCTAAACCTAAACCTAACCCTAAACCCAACTCAAACCTAACCCTAAACCTAATCCAAAACCTAACCCTAACCCTAACGCAAACCTAAACTTAAACCTAACCCTAACCCTAACCTTAACCATGACGGAAAACTAACCCTAAACCTAACCCTAACCCTAACCCTAACCCTAACCCTAATGCAAACCTAACCCTACCCTAACCCTATACCTAACACTGAACCTAACCATAACGCAAACCTAACCCTAACCCTAAACCTAACCCTAACCCTAACAATAACCCTAAACCTAACGGAAACATAATCCTCACCCTAACCCGAACCCTAACTCTAACGCATACCCAACCCTAACCCTAACCCTAACCCTAACCCTAACGCAAACCTAACACTAACCCTAACCCTTACACTAACCCTAACACAAACCTAACTGTATCCCTAACCCTAACCCTAAACGTAATCCCATCCCTAACCCTAACGGAAACCTAACCCTAACATAACCCTAACCCTAACCTTAACCCTAACGCAAACCTAACCCTAACCCTAACCCTAACCATAACGCAAACCTAATCCTAACCCTAAACCTAACCCTAACCCTAACGCTAACCCTATCGCAAACCTAACCCTACCCCTAACCCTAACCCTAAACCTAAACATAACACAAACCTAACCCTAACCCTAACCCTAAACATAACTCAAACCATAACCCTAACGCAAACCTAACCCAAACCCTAATCCTAAACTTAACCCTAACGCAAACCTAACCCTAACCCTAATCCTAACCATAACCCTAACCATAACCCTAACCCTAACGCAAACCTAACCTTAACCCTATCTCTAACGATAATCTAAAACTAACCCTAAACTAAACCCTAAACCTAACATGAAAACTAACCTTAACCCTATCCCTAACTTAACCCTAACCCTAACCCTAACGCTTACACTAACCCTAACGCAAACCTAACCCTAACCCTAACCCTAAACATAACCCTAACCCTAACCCTAACCTTAACGCAAAACCGAACCCTAAACTTAACGTTAACCATAAAACCCTAACGCTAAACTTAACCCTAACCCTAACCCTAAACCCTAGCCCTATCCCTAACACTTACCCTAACCGTAACCCTAAACCTAACGCAAACCTAACCCTAAACCTAACCCTAACCCTAACCTTAACCATAACCTTAATCCTAACGCTAACGTAACCCTAAATCCTAACCCTAACCCTAACCCTAACCCTAACACAAACTTAACCCTAATCTTAACCATAACCCTAAACCTAACTCTAACCTAACCCTAAATCCTAACCCTAACCATAACCCTAACCCTAACACTAACCCTAACACAAACCTAACCCTAACCATAAACGTAACCCTAAACCTAACACAAACCATAACCCTAACGCAAACTTAACCCTAACCCTAAACCTAAACCTAACACTAACACAAACCTAACCCTAACCCTAACCCTAACCCTAACCCTATCCCTAACGCAAACCTAACCGTAAACCTAACCCTAACCCTAAACTTAAACCTACCCTTAACCCTAACCCTAACGAAAACTTAACCCTAACCCTATCCCTAACCCTAACCCTAACGCAAACCTAACCCTAAACCTAACACTAATTCTTACCCTAACTCTAAACCTAACGCAAACCTAACCCTAAATCCTAACCCTAAACCTAACCCTAACCCTAACCCTAACCCTAACACAAACCTAACCCTAAATCCTAACCCTAACCCTAACCCTAACCCTAACCCTAACGCAAAACTAACACTAAACCTAACCCTAACCCTAACCCTAAACCTAACCCTAAACCTAACCCTAACCCTATAACCTAACCCTAACCCTACCCTAACCTAACCCTAACCCTATACCCTAAACCTAACCCTAACCCTAAAACTAACCCAAACCCTAACCTAAGCCTAACTCTTACACTAACACCAAACCCTAAATCTAACCCTAACCCTAAATCAAACTCAAACCTAACCCTAACCCTAACCCTAACCCTAACCCTAACCCTAAAGCTAACCCTAAACTTAAAACTAACCTTAACCCTACCCTAACGCAAACCTAACCCTAACCCTAACTCTAACTCTAACCCTAACCCTAAACCCTAACGCTAACCCTAACCCTAACGCTAACCCTAACGCAAAACTAACCGTAACCCTATCCCTAATCCTAACCTTAAACCTAAACTTAACCCAAACCCTAACGAAAACCTAACCCTAACCCTGACGCAAACCTAACCCTAACCCTAACCCTAAACCTAACGCAAACCTAACCCTAAATCCTAACCCTAACCCTAACCCTAACCCTAACCCTAACGCAAACCTAACTCTAAACCTAACCCTAACCCTAACCCTAACCCTAACCCTAACGCAAACCTAACCCTAACCATAACCCAAACCCTAACCCTAACCCTAACGCTAACCCAAAGCCTAACCCTAACTCAAACCTAACCCTAACCCTAACCCTAACTCTAACCCTAACGCAAACCTAACCCTAACCCTAACCCTAAACCTAACGCAAACCTAACCCTAACCCTAACCCTAAATCTAACCCTAGAGCTAACCCTAACCATAATGCAACCCTAACCCTAACCCTAACCCTAACGCAAACCTAACCCTAAACCTAACACTAAGCTTAACCCTAACCCTAACGCAAACCTAACCCTAAACCTAACCCTAAGCCTAACCCTAACCCTAACGCAAACCTAAACCTAACCCTAAACCTAACCCTAACCCTAACCCTAAGAATAATGCAAACCTAACCCTAACCCTAACCCTAATCGTAAACCCTAACCCTAACCCTAACTGTAAACCTAACCCTAAACCTAACCCTAACCCTAACCCTAACCCTAAACAAAACCCTAACCCTACCCCTAACCTTAACGCAAACCTTAACCTAAACTAAACGTTAACCATAAAACCCTAACGCTAAACTTAACCCTAACCCTAACCCTAACCCTAAACCCTAGCCCTATCTCTAACCTTAACCCTTATCGTACCCTAAACCTAACGCAAACCTAACCCTAACCCTAAACTTAACCTAACTCTAAACCTAACCCTAACCCTAACCCTAACCCTAACGCAAAACTAACCCTAACCCTGACCCTAAACTTAACCCTAAACCTAACATAAACCTAACCCAAACCCTAACCCTAACACTAACACGAAACCTAACATTAACCCTGAAACCTAACCCTAACCCTAACCCTAAACCTAACCCTAACGCAAACTTAACCCTAACCCAAACCCTAACATTAAACCTGACACAAACCTAACCCTAACCCTAACCCTAACCCTAAACCTAACCCTAACCTTAACCCTAACGCAAACCTAACCCTAAACATAACATTAACCCTAACGCTAACACTAAACCAAACCTAACCTAACCCTAACCCTAACCCTAACCTTAACCCTAACACAAACCTAAAACTAACCCTAACCCTAACCCTAAACCTAACCCAAACCATAACCATAACGCAAACCTAAGCCTAACCATAACCCTAAACCTAACCCTAACGCAAACCTAAACCTAAACCTAACCCTAACCCTAAACTTAACCCAAACGCAAACCTAACCCTAACCCTAATGCTAACCCTAACCCTGACGCAAACATAACCGTAACCCTAACCCTAACCCTAACCTTAAGCCTACGCTTAACCCTAACCCTAACGAAAACTTAACCCTAACTCTAACCCTAACCCTAACACTAACGCAAACCTAAACCCTAAATCCTAACCCTAACCCTAACCCTAACCCTAACCCTAACCCTAACGCAAACGTAACCCTAAACCTAACCATAACCCAAACCCAAACCCTAACCACACCTAACCCTAACTCTAACCCTAATCCTAAATGTAACCCAAACCCTAACACTAACGCAAACCTAAACCTCACCCTAACCCTAACCTTAACGAAAACCTAATCCTAACACTAACCCTAAACCTAAACCTAACCATAACCCGAACCCAAACCCTAACGCAAACCTAACCGTAACTCTAAACCTAAACCTAACCCTAACATTAAAACTAACCTTAACTCTAACCCTAACGCAGACTACCCCTACCCCTAACCCTAACCCTAAACCTAACCCTAAACCTACCCCTACCCATAAATCTAAACCTAACACTAACCATAACCGTAACATTAAACATTAACTCTAACCCTAACCCTAACCCTAACCTAACCCTAATCCTAAGTCTAACCCTAACCCTAACTCTAACCCTAAACCTAAAGCAAACCTAACCATAACCATAACCCTAACCAAAACCCTAACGCTTACCTAACCCTAACACTAACCCTAACCCTAATCTTAACCCTAACCCTAACCCTAACCCTAACCCTAACCTAAACCTAACCCAAACCCTAATCCTAACACTAACCCTAACCATAAAACTATCTTTAAACCTAAACCCTAACCATAATCCTATCCCTATCTCTAACGCTAATCTAAACCTAACCCTAACCTAAACCCTAAACCTAACATGAAAAGTAACCTTAACCCTAACCCTAAACCTAACCTAACACTAACCCTAACCGTAACCCTAACCTAAGCCTAACTCTTACCCTAACCCTAACCCTAAACCGAACCCTAACGCTTACACTAACCATAACGGAAACCTAACCCTAACCCTAACCCTACCCCTAACCCTAACGCTTACACTAACCCTAATGCAAACCTAACCCTAACCCTAAACCTAATCCTAACCCTAAAAATAACCCTAACCCTAACCCTAAACTTAACGCAAACCTAACCCTAAACTTAACGTTAACCATAAAAACCTAACACTAACCTTAACCCTAACCCTAACCCTAACCCTTAACCCTAGCCCTATCCCTAACCCTAACCCTAACCGTAACCCTAAACCTAACGCAAACCTAACCCTAATCCTAACCCTAAACCTAACCCTAAGCCTAACCCTAACACTAACCCTAACCCTAACGCAAACTAAAACCTAACCCTATCCCTAACACTAACCCTAAATCAAACCTAACCAGAACACTAACCCTAACCCTAAACCTAACCCCAACCCTAACCCTAACGCAAACCTAACCCTAACCATAAACCTAAACCTAACCCTAACATTAAAACTAACCTTAACCCTAACCCTAACGCAACCATTCCCCTACACCTAACATAACCCTAACCCTAACCATAAACCTAACCCTAAACCTACCCCTACCCATAACCCTAAGCCTAACTCTAACCATAAACCTAACACTAAACACTAACTCTAGCCTTAACCCTAACCCTAAGCTAACCCTAACCCTAACACTAACCATAACCCTAACCCTAACCATAACCCTAAACCTAACTCTAAACCTAACCCTAAACTTAACCCTAACACAATACCCTAATACTAACCCTACCCTAACCTAACCTAAGCCTAACCCTAACCACAACCCTAACCTAACCCTAAATCAAACCCTAACCCTAACCTAAGCCTAACTCTTACACTAACACCTAAACCTAAACGTAACCCTAACCCTATATCTAACTCAAACCTAACCCGAAACCGAACCATAAATCTAACCCAAAACATACAACTAACCTTAACCCTACCCTGACGCAAACCTAACCCTAACCCAAACCCTAACCCTAAACCTAACCCTAAACATAACCCTAACCCTAACCCTAACCCTAACGCAAAACTAACCCTAACCCTAACCCTAACCCTAACCCTAACCATAACCATAACCCTAACCATAATGCAAACCTAACCCTAACCGTAACACAAACCTAACTCTAACCATAACCGTAACCCTAAACCTAACCCAAACCATAACCCTAACGCAAACCTAACCCTAACCCTAACCCAAAATCTAACCCTAACGCAAACCTAACCCTAAACCAAACCCTAACCCTAACCCTAACCCTAACGCAAACCTAACCGTATCCCTAACCCTAACCCTAACCTTAAACCTACCTTTAACCCTAACCCTAACGAAAACTTAACCGTAACCCTAACCCTAACCCTAACCCTAACGCAAACCTAAACCTACCCCTAACCCTAACCCTAACCCTAACCCTAACCCTAACGCAAACCTAACCCTAAATCCTAACCCTAACCCTAAACCTAACCCTAACCCTAACGCAAACCTAAACCTAAACCTAACCGTAACCCTAACCCTAACCCTAACGCAAACCTAACCCTAACCCTAATCCTAAACCTAACCGAAACCTAACCCTAACCCTAACACTATACCTAACCCAAATCCTAACCCTAACACAAACCTAAACCTCACCCTATCCCTAACCCTAACGCAAACCTAACCCTAACACTAACCCTAAACATAAACCTAACGCTAACCCGAACCCAAACCCTAACGCAACACTAACCGTAACCCTAAACCTAAACCTAACCCTAACATTAAAACTAACCTTAACCCTAACCCTAACGCAGACCTACCCATAAACCGAACCCTAACCCTAAACCTAAACCTAAACCTAACCCTAAACCTACCCCTACCCATAACCCTTACCCTAACACTAACCATAACCCTAACCCTAAACATTAACACTAACCCTCACCCTAACCCAATCCTAACCCTAATCCTAAGTCTAACCCTAACAATAACCCTAAACCTAACCTAACCCTAACATTGACCCTAACCTAACCCAAAACCTAAACCTACCTCTAACCCTAACCCTAGTCTTAACTCTAACCCTAACACTAAACCCTAAACCTAACCCTAGCCCTATCCCTAACCCTAACCCTAACAGTAACCCTAACCCTAACGCAAACCTAACCCTAAACCTAACCCTAAACCTAACCCTAAACCTAACCCTAACCCTAACCCTAACCCTAACGCAAACCTAACCCTAACCCTAACCCTAACGCACACCTAACCCTAACCCTAACCCTAAACCTAAATTTAAACCTAACCCTAACGCAAACCTAACCCTAAACATAACAATAACACTAACCCTACTGCAACCCTAACCCTAATCCTAATCCTAACCCTAACGCTAACCTAAACCTAACCCTAACCTAAACCCTAACACTAACCTAACCGTACCCATAACCCTAAACTTAATCCTACCACAAAACCTAACCCTAAACCTAAACCTAATCATAAACCCTAACACTAACCCTAACCCTACCCTAACCTTAAACCCTAAACCAAACCCTAACCTAACACTAACCCTAACCCTAACACTAACCCTAACGTAAGCCTAACTCTAACCATAACCCAAACTCTAAACCTTACCCTAACCCTAACTCTAACGCAAACCTAACGCTAACCCTAACCCTAACCCTAACCCTAACCCTAACGCTAACCTAACCCTAAACCTAACCCTAACCCTAACCCTAACCCTAACCCTAACCCTAACGCAAACCTAACCCTAACCCTAACTCTAACACTAAACCTAACCCAAACCCTAACCTTAACGCAAACCTAACCCTAACCCTAACCCTAACCCTACACCTAACGGAAACCTAACCCTAACCCTAACCCTAAACCTAACCCTAATCCTAACCCTAACCCTAACCCTAACCCAAACCCTAACGCAAACCTAACCCTAACCCTAAACCTAAACCTAACCGTAACCTTAAAACTAACCTTAACCCTAAAACTAACGCAAACCTAACCCTAATCCTAACCCTAACCCTAACCCTAACCCTAATCCTAACCCTAACGGAAACATAACTCTAACCCTAACCCTAAAACTAACGCAAACCTAACCCTAAATCCTAAACCTAAACCTAACCCTAACACTGACCCTAATGCTAACCTAACCCTAACACTAACCATAACCCTAACCCTAACCCTAAGGCTAACCTAACCCTAGCCTAACCCTAATCCTAACATGAAAACTAACCCTAACCCTAACCTAATCATAACCCTAAAGCTAACCCTATACCTACCACTACTTCTATCCCTAACCCTAACCCTAACCCTAAACCTAAACCTAAACCTACCCCTACCGATAACCCTAACCCTAACACTAACCATAACCCTTACCCTAAACATTAACTCTAACCCTAATCCTAACCTTAAAGTAACCCTAATCCTAAGTCTAAACCTAACCCTAACCCTAAACCTAACCCTAAACCTATCCCTAACTTTGAACCTAACATAACGCTAACCCTAACCCTACCTCTAAACCTAACCCTAATCCTAACCATAACCTTAAACTTAAACCTTACCTTAACCGTAACCCTAACGAAAACCTAACTCTAACACTAACCCTAAACCTAACCCTAACGCAAACTAACCCTAACCCTAACCATAACCTTAAACCTAACGCAAACCTAACGCTAAATCCTAACCCTAACACTAACAAAACCCTAACCCTAACACAAACCTAACCCTAACCCTAACACTAACCCTAAACCTAACCCAAACCATCACCCTAACGCAAACCTAACCCTAACCCAACCCTAAACCTAACCCTAACACAAACCTAACCCTAACCCTAACCCTAACCCTAATGCAAACCTAACCCTAACCCTAACCCTATACCTAACACTAAACCTAACCCTAACGCGAACCTATCCGTAACCCTAACCCTAACCATAACCCTAACAATAACCCTAACCCTAACGGAAACATAATCCTAACCCTATTCTTACCCTAACCATAATCCTAACACTAACCCGAACCCTAACTCTAACGCATACCTAACCCTAACCCTAACCCTAACACTAACCCTAACGCAAACCTAACACTAACCCTAACCCTTACACTAACCCTAACACAAACCTAACCCTATCCCTACCCTAACCCTAAACGTAATCCTATCCCTAACCCTAACGCAAACCTAACACTACCATAACCCTAACCCTAACCCTAACCCTAACGCAAACGTAACCCTAACCTAACCCTAACTATAACGCAAACCTAACCCTAACCCTAAACCTAACCCTAACCCTAACCCTAACCCTAACCCTAACCCTAACCCTTACCCTAACGCAAACCTAACCCTAAACCTAACTCTAACCCTAATGCTAACCCTATCGCAAACCTAATCCTAACCCTAACCCTAAACCTAACCCTAACGCAAACCAAACCCTAACCCTAACCCTAACCCTAACGCAAACCTAACCGTAACCCTAACCCTAACCCTAACCTTAAACTTACACTTAACCCTAACCCTAAAAAACTTAACCCTAACCCTACCCCTAACCCTAACCCTAACGCAAACCTAACCCTAACCCTATCCCTAACCCTAACTCTAAACCTAACCCAAACCTAGCCCTAAATCCTAACCATAAACCTAACCTTAACCCTAACCCTACCACTAACCCTAACGAAACCTAACCCTAAACCTAACCCTAACACTAACCCTAACCTAAACCTAACCCTAACCCGAACCCAAACGCTAACGCAAACCTAACCGTAACCCTAAACCTAAAGCTAACCCTAACATTAAATCTAACCTTAACCCTAACCGTAACGCAGACCTACCCCTACCACTAAACTAATCCTAACCCTAAACCTAAACCTAACCCTAAACTTACCCCTAACCATAACCCTAACTCTAACACTAACCATAACCCTAGTCCTAAATATTAACTCTAACCCTAATCCTAACCCTTACCTAACCGTAATTCTAAGTCTAACTTAATCATAACCCTAACACTAAACCTAACCCTAACATTGAACCTAACCTAACCCTAAACCTAACCCTATCTCTAACCCTTACCCTAATCCTAACCCTAACCCTAACACTAAAACCTAACCCTAACCCTAAACCTAACCCTAACCCTAACCCTAATGCAAACCTAACCATAACCATAACTCTAACCCTAACGCAAAACTAACCCTAACCCAAAACCTAACCATAACCCTAACCCTAACGCAAACCTAACCCTAACCATAACCCAAACCTTAACGCAAACCTAACCCTAAACCTAACCCTAACACTAACACAAACCTAACAATAAACCTAACCCTAAACCTAACCCTAATCCTAACCCTAACGCAAACCTAAACATAACCCTAACACTAACCCTAACACTAACCCTAACCCTAACCCTAAAACCTAAGCCTAACCCTACCCTAACCTAACCCTAAAACTAAAGCTAATCCTAAACCCTAACCCTAACCCTAACCTAACACTAACCCTCACCCTTACTCTAACCTAAACCTAACTCTTACTCTAACCCTAACCCTAAACCTAAACCTAACCTTAAACCCAACTCAAACCTAACCCTAACCATAAACCTAACCCTAACCCTAACCCTAACCAAACCTAACCCTAAACCTAACCCTAACCCTAAAGCTAACCGTATCGCAAACCTAATCCTGATCCTAACCCTAAACCTAACCCTAAAGCAAACCAAACCCTAACCCTAACCCTAACCCTAACCCTAACGCAAACCTAACCGTAACCCTAACCCTAACCCTAACCTTAAACTTACACTTAACCCTAACCCTAAAAAACTTAACCCTAACCCTACCCCTAACCCTACCCCTAACGCAAACCTAACCCTAACCCTATCACTAACCCTAACTCTAAACCTAACTCAAACCTAGCCCTAAATCCTAACCCTAAACCTAACCTTAACCCTAACCCTACCCCTAACCCTAACGAAACCTAACCCTAAACCTAACCCTAACACTAACCCTAAACCTAACCCTAACCCTAACCCGAACCCAAAAGCTAACGCAAACCTAACCGTAACCCTAAACCTAAAGCTAACCCTAACATTAAATCTAACCTTAACCCTAACCGTAAAGCAGACCTACCCCTACCACTAAACTAATCCTAACCCTAAACCTAAACCTAACCCTAAACCTACCCCTAACCATAACCCTAACCCTAACACTAACCATAACCCTAGTCCTAAATATTAACTCTAACCCTAACCCTAACCCTTACCTAACCCTAATCCTAAGTCTAACCTTAATCATAACCCTAACACTAAACCTAACCCTAACATTGACCCTAACCTAACCCTAAACCTAACCCTATCTCTAACCCTTACCCTAATCCTAACCCTAACCCTAACACTAAAACCTAACCCTAACCCTAAACCTAACCCTAACCCTAACCCTAATGCAAACCTAACCATAACCCTAACTCTAACCCTAACGCAAAACTAACCCTAACCCAAAACCTAACCATAACCCTAACCCTAACGCAAACCTAACCCTAACCATAACCCTAACCTTAACGCAAACCTAACCCTAACCCTAATCCTAACCCTAACGCAAACCTAAACATAACCCTAACACTAACCCTAACCCTAACCCTAACCCTAAAACCTAACCCTAACCCTACCCTAACCTAACCCTAAAACTAAAGCTAATCATAAACCCTAACCCTAACCCTATCCTAACACTAACCCTAACCCTTACTCTAACCTAAGCCTAACTCTTACTCTAACCCTAACCCTAAACCTAAACCTAACCCTAAACCCAACTCAAACCTAACCCTAACCCTAATCCAAAACCTAACCCTAACCCTAACGCAAACCTAAACTTAAACCTAACCCAAACCCTAACATTAACCATGACGGAAAACTAACCCTAAACCTAACCCTAACCCTAACCCTAACCCTAATGCAAACCTAACCCTACCCTAACCCTATACCTAACACTAAACCTAACCATAACGCAAACCTAACCCTAACCCTAAACCTAACCCTAACCCTAACAATAACCCTAAACCTAACGGAAACATTATCCTAACCCTAACCCGAACCCTAACTCTAACGCATACCTAACCCTAACCCTAACCCTAACCCTAACCCTAACCCTAACGCAAACCTAACACTAACCCTAACCATTACACTAAACCTAACACAAACATAACCCTATCCCTAACCCTAACCCTAAACGTAATCCCATCCCTAACCCTAACGGAAACCTAACCCTAACATAACCCTAACCCTAACCCTAACCCTAACGCAAACCTAACCCTAACCCTAACGCTAACCATAACGCAAACCTAATCCTAAACCTAAACCTAACCCTAACCCTAACGCTAACCCTATCGCAAACCTAACCCTAAATCCTAACCCTAACCCTAAACCTAAACATAACACAAACCTAACCCTAACCCTAACCCTAAACCTAACTCAAACCATAACCCTAACGCAAACCTATCCCAAACCCTAATCCTAAACTTAACCCTAACGCAAACCGAACCCTAACCCTAACCCTAACCCTAACCATAACCCTAACCCTAACCCTAACCCTAACGCATACCTAACCCTAACCCTAAACCTAACGCAAAACTAACCCTAAATCCTAACCCTAACCCTAACCCTAACCCTAACCCTAACCCTAACGCAAGCCTAACCATTAACCTAACCCTAACCCTAACCCTAACCTTAACGCAAACCTAGCCGTAACCCTAACCCTAAAACTAACCCTAACGCAAACCTAACCCTAACTCTATCCCTAACACTAACCCTAGCCCTAACTCAAACCCTAACACTAACCGTAACCCTAACCCTAACGCAAACCAAACCCTAACCTTAACCCTAACCCTAACCCAACCCTAACCTAACACTAACCCTAACCCTAACGCAAACCTAACCGTAACACTAACCCTAAATCTAGCCCTAAACTTAAAACTAACCTTAACCCTAACCCTAACGCAAACCTAACCGTAATTCTAACTCTAACCCTAACGCAAACCTAACCCTAACCTTAACCATAACCCTAATCCTAACGCTAACCTAACCCTAAATCCTAACCCTAACCCTAACCCTAACCCTAACCCTAACACAAACTTAACCCTAACCTTAACCATAACCCTAAACCTAACTCTAACCTAACCCTAAATCCTAACCCTAACCATAACCCTAACCCTAACACTAACCCTAACACAAACCTAACCCTAACCATAAACCTAACCCTAAACCTAACACAAACCATAACCCTAACGCAAACTTAACCCTAACCCTAACCCTAAACCTAACACTAACACAAACCTAACCCTAACCCTAACCCTAACTCTAACCCTAAACCTAACGCAAACCTATCCGTAAACCTAACCCTAACCCTAAACTTAAACCTACCCTTAACCCTAACCCTAACGAAAACTTAACCCTAACCCTAACCCTAACGCTAACCCTAACGCAAATCTAACCCTAAACCTAACACTAATTCTTACCCTAACTCTAAACCTAACGCAAACCTAACCCTAAATCCTAACCCTAAACCTAACCCTAACCCTAACCCTAACCCTAACGCAAACCTAACCCTAACTCTATCCCTAACACTAACCCTAGCCCTAACTCAAACCCTAACCCTAACCGTAACCCTAACCCTAACGCAAACCAAACCCTAACCTTAACCCTAACCCTAACCCAACCCTAACCTAACACTAACCCTAACCCTAACGCAAACCTAACCGTAACACTAACCCTAAATCTAGCCCTAAACTTAAAACTAACCTTAACCCTAACCCTAACGCAAACCTAACCGTAATTCTAACTCTAACCCTAACGCAAACCTAACCCTAACCTTAACCATAACCCTAATCCTAACGCTAACCTAACCCTAAATCCTAACCCTAACCCTAACCCTAACCCTAACCCTAACCCTAACACAAACTTAACCCTAACCTTAACCATAACCCTAAACCTAACTCTAACCTAACCCTAAATCCTAACCCTAACCATAACCCTAACCCTAACACTAACCCTAACACAAACCTAACCCTAACCATAAACCTAACCCTAAACCTAACACAAACCATAACCCTAACGCAAACTTAACCCTAACCCTAACCCTAAACCTAACACTAACACAAACCTAACCCTAACCCTAACCCTAACTCTAACCCTAAACCTAACGCAAACCTATCCGTAAACCTAACCCTAACCCTAAACTTAAACCTACCCTTAACCCTAACCCTAACGAAAACTTAACCCTAACCCTAACCCTAACGCTAACCCTAACGCAAATCTAACCCTAAACCTAACACTAATTCTTACCCTAACTCTAAACCTAACGCAAACCTAACCCTAAATCCTAACCCTAAACCTAACCCTAACCCTAACCCTAACCCTAACGCAAACCTAACCCTAAATCCTAACCCTAACCCTAACCCTAACCCTAACCCTAACGCAAAACTTGTGGGGAGCCATGGTTTCTTGCAGCCCTGAACCTTGCAGACTGGCTCGGTTTCTGCCCCCATAACATTGTCTCTGCCTTATCTGAGAAGCGCCTAACGGCTGCTGAGGAATGTGGTGAAAACGGCCAGTTCCCAGACACAGAAAACTAAGGGCTTTCTAGACAATTAGTAGATTCTGTCTCCTTGAAATATTTACTTTTGTGAGTTTCAGTGACCTTGTATCTTCTATGTCAAAGTAAGGTTGAAGCTGGAAAGATTTACTTTCAGTGAGATAATGCATATCTTCTTCGTTTAACTGCACGTACTCAAATTGTATATATTGGTTAGAGATAATAAACTCAGGGCTTCAGCATGACTGAAGACCGGCCGCATTAGCATTTGTGTGTGTCTTTTATTTCATTCCCACTCCCCCATTCAGGTACTGATCGACTCGTGGCGGCTGGCCCGTCACACTTGGCGCCCAACGTGGGGCCTGAATACGGGGGTAACAGTGAGGAACACCACGTGGCGAGGGCCCAGCTCGTAGAGAGCTTATCAGTGGATGCGTGGTGAGTAAGGCACAATACCCCTCGGTCGAATGAATGTGTGAGTGAGTGATAGTTCCACGACTTCTTGTCACGGAGCTTGATTAGGCCCTAATCTGCGGTTCCGGTTCTGTCATACGGCATAACGGCGACTGGGCTTTACAGTCCACCTGTCTGGGGGATTATACCGGAGCGCCTTAGCCAAGACGGATTTGGCTCCGCGAGGGGCACGGCCAGACGGGCATCAGAGTGTTTTCTTTGTTTGAAAGAAGGGCCGAGTTAGGGTGAAGGATGGGTCACGCTAGCAGCAAGGACCTGTATGTTAGAGGACTTAAGAAATTGCTTGCCGCCCGTGACAGTCGGGTGAGCAGAGAACAGTTAGATAAGTTTTTAGAATTTGTAAAAGAAGTTTGTCCATGGTTTCCAGAAGAAGGCACTGTCAGTCTGGAAACTTGGGAGAAAATGGGAGAGCAGTTACAAGATTATTATGCTGCCCACGGACCTCAGCAGATCCCTGTAGAAACATTCGGGTTGTGGACCTTGATTAGAGATTGTTTAGATCTCAGGCGTAAGAGCTGTAAGCTAGAGAAAGTAAAACAAGCTGGCAATGAAGAAATTCTTTCATCTGCCGCTTCTCTGGCAGAGAGAGAAAAGGGGGAGGAAGCCAAACCCACAGAAGAATTTTTTAAAGATACAGAGCCTATTTATCAGGAACCTCCGATCGAGGACTGGGAAGATTTAGACTCTCAGGATCAGGAAGACTTAGAGGATGAAGCAGCCAAACATAATAGGAACAAATACTCTCCTTTGGTGGCTATGGCTCAAGAAGGCAGACAACCTGCAGGCACTACACTTTCTTTTGCAGATCAGCTAAAAAAGATTCAGGGACAGCTGATTGAACTTAAAGTTGCTGTGGATGGAGGAAATTGTCCTCGGAGTCCCCAGATTCCTTTTAGAAATCAATGGAATCCTCAGGGTAAAGATCCCCCTTGGAAGCAGAGGTGCAAAGATTACAAGCTGCACTCACTTCCCTCTCTGTTCAAATGCAATTAGTCCAGGCTCAACAGACTGGGCCTTTATTAAAATCTCAATCAAAATAGAAGCCTAGGTTACAATTAAGCTCTCCTCCAAGTGTAGTTACAGGGCTGGATCCACAGCCTGAGGCCCCTGTTGTAGCCCCTGTGACAATGAGACAATTACCAGGCGTAAAAGATCAAAGGTCCCCCCTACAAAAGAGTTTACAAGCTGCTAGTACAGGACCAACTTTAAAAGGGACACATTGCTTCCTCCAATTCTCCCTGGAATTATCCCATTTTTGTTATTAAAAAAAAAAAATCTGGTAGATGGAGATTATGACAAGATTTACAAAAAGTTAATAAAACCATGAAATTAATGGGAGCCTTACAGCCAGGCTTGCCCTGTCCTGCAGCCATACCAAAAAAACACATATAAAATTGTTTTAGACTTAAAAGATTGTTTTTATACTATACCTTTAAATCCTGATGACTGCCCTAGGTTTGCTTTCAGTGTTCCTTCTGTTAATTTACAAAAACCTTTTAAGAGATATCATTGGCTAGTGCTACCTCAAAAAATGGCTAGTAGCCCTACATTATGTCAAAAATTTGTATCAGCTGCTATAAAACCTACCTAAAGGACATTTTCAGATATTTACATCATCCACTACATGGATGACATACTTCTTGCCCACTCTTGTGAACCAAAGTTGCTTGCTGCTTTTGCTCATTTACAAAAAAGCTCCACAATTATGGGCTGGTTATAGCCCCCAAAAAAATTCAGCAAGTGCTTCCTTACTCTTATCTGGGATATTGTTTAATGCCTCAGGCCATTGTGCCTCAAAAAATACAAATCCTGTGAGATTGTTTAAAAACATTAAATGATTTCCAAAAGCTACTGGGAGACATTAATTGGATTAGACCTCAGTTGCAGTTGACAACCGGTGAATTACAACCTTTGTTTAAAATATTACGTGGGGAAGCTGATCCTACTTCTCCCCGCGAGATAACACGGGGAAGAGGCTTTGCTTGTATTTCTCCAGGTCCGGAAGAAAAACCTTTGTGAATTCCTGGTCGGTGTTAAACCATACCATGAGCGACAGCCTACAGAATAGAAGACATCTATAGATACCCATCCACGCCCCTAGGGTGTGAAAAAGCTCTCACTTTCTACAGCTGCAAAAGGACTTTCCACTTCAGACCCTGTTAAATGGATAAAGACTTTGGGTAGAGGGTTTGCTGGAGATATTGCTATTCTGTTTATTGTTCTGTTTATTTTACATAGTCCTCAGATGTGGACAAATAGCCCTCCGACAGGCTATAAATGAAATAACTACACGTTCTGTGTTTCTCATACTTCAAAAACAAAAAAGGGGGAGATGTAGTCACACAACAGCTTAGCCGACTGTCCCCCCATGTCTTTCCTTAAGGAAAGAAGAGCCTGTAAGACTGTGCCTTTCTGGGACTCTGTTCCATCCTTGTGTTTACACCTTATGTCTCTCTGTCTGGTCCCCAAAAGATGGTTTGCAGCCAAAGACGGGTAAGATATCTCACGGGAGATACAACCTAAGCCAGGCAAAACCGAGTGGGGACCCCCAATGAGCTGCCTTAAAAGATCCAAAAAGGAGCCTTGCCTCCCCTTCCCCCTGCCTGGAAAAAGCCATTGCTGTCTCTGGCTTTCCTCAAAGGAGATCGGTAGCCAATGACGGGTAATGATCAGTAAGCGTTTTTACAACCTAAGACAGGAGTCGATCGCTTTGATGATTGATATCCAATGACGGGTAAGTAAAAATGTCTGTACTGACCACCTAAGCCAGACACGATCTCAAATAAATAAATAAATAAAAATAAAAAAGGGGGATATGTAGGGAATTGGAGCATTAAGGGTTAAGAAAATTGAACTTCAAGCAGAGTTTGGGAGGATGGCTGAGGGAAACTCCGATAAGCATAAAAAACAGACACCTGCTGTTCTGGGGATGAGAAATTACCAAAGAGATAAAGACAGTCAGGGCCAAACTTTGAGAAAACATAACTAATCTGTACTTGCTGCCTCAGCTGCTCTATGTAATCTTGTTTCTGTGTGTATAAAAGAAAGCTGGCTTCATGATGAAATTCAAAGTATGAGAGAAGCTGAACCCTTAAAATTTGATGCAGCTCAGGCTGCCTCTGAGTTTGTTGATGTTCTTAGGAGTGTTTTGCCCTCTATGCCTTATATTACCCATTCTGTTATAATATTTCTTACATTGGGCATCTGTGTCTGCTTGGTTCTGTGCCTACTCCCCATCCTCATCAGATGTTTCATCAACAAAATGTTAGACTTACGAGCTGACATCCATCAGCTTGAGCTCAAGGCGAAGCCTTAAGTCTTTCTCCCCCATGCATTATGAGGGGCGGGTTAGTCAACGACGGGCAAATACTTGGGAGCCGCTTCAACACCTAAGACAGGGCTTGTATTAATAAAATATGAGTACCAATGACGGGTAAGTTGAGGCAGGCGTCCTGGGATGCCTAAGTCAGGCACCGTCACCTCGCCATCCTGGCTGGATGGACTTTGCTTTTATAAAATAAAAAAGGGGGAGATGTGGGGAGCCATGGTTTCTTGCAGCCCTGAACCTTGCAGACTGGCTCGGTTTCTGCCCCCATAACATTGTCTCTGCCTTATCTGAGAAGCGCCTAACGGCTGCTGAGGAATGTGGTGAAAACGGCCAGTTCCCAGACACAGAAAACTAAGGGCTTTCTAGACAATTAGTAGATTCTGTCTCCTTGAAATATTTACTTTTGTGAGTTTCAGTGACCTTGTATCTTCTATGTCAAAGTAAGGTTGAAGCTGGAAAGATTTACTTTCAGTGAGATAATGCATATCTTCTTCGTTTAACTGCACGTACTCAAATTGTATATATTGGTTAGAGATAATAAACTCAGGGCTTCAGCATGACTGAAGACCGGCCGCATTAGCATTTGTGTGTGTCTTTTATTTCATTCCCACTCCCCCATTCAGGTACTGATCGACTCGTGGCGGCTGGCCCGTCACAAAAACTAACACTAAACCTAACCCTAACCCTAACCCTAAACCTAACCCTAAACCTAACCCTAACCCTATACCCTAACCCTAACCCTACCCTAACCTAACCCTAACCCTATACCCTAAACCTAACCCTAACCCTAAAACTAACCCAAACCCTAACCTAAGCCTAACTCTTACACTAACACCAAACCCTAAATCTAACCCTAACCCTAAATCAAACTCAAACCTAACCCTAACCCTAACCCTAACCCTAACCCTAAAGCTAACCCTAAACTTAAAACTAACCTTAACCCTACCCTAACGCAAACCTAACCCTAACCCTAACTCTAACTCTAACCCTAACCCTAAACCCTAACGCTAACCCTAACCCTAACCCTAACCCTAACGCAAAACTAACCGTAACCCTATTCCTAATCCTAACCTTAAACCTAAACTTAACCCTAACCCTAACGAAAACCTAACCCTAACCCTGACGCAAACCTAACCCTAACCCTAACCCTAAACCTAACGCAAACCTAACCCTAAATCCTAACCCTAACCCTAACCCTAACCCTAACACTAACGCAAACCTAATTCTAAACCTAACCCTAACCCTAAACCTAACCCTAACGCAAACCTAACCCTAACCGTAACCCAAACCCTAACCCTAACCCTAACGCTAACCCAAAGCCTAACCCTAACTCAAACCTAACACTAACCCTAACCCAAACTCTAACCCTAACGCAAACCTAACCCTAACCCTAACCCTAAACCTAACGCAAACCTAACCCTAACCCTAACCCTAAATCTAACCCTAGCCCTAACCCTAACCATAATGCAACCCTAACCCTAACCCTAACCTAACGCAAACCTAACCCTAAACCTCACACTAAGCTTATCCCTAACCCTAACGCAAACCTAACCCTAAACCTAACCCTAAGCCTAACCCTAACCCTAACGCAAACCTAAACCTAAACCTAACCCTAACCCTAACCCTAACCCTAACCCTAAGAATAATGCAAACCTAACCCTAACCCTAACCCTAATCGTAAACCCTAACCCTAACCCTAACTGTAAACCTAACCCTAAACCTAACCCTAACCCTAACCCTAACCCTAAACAAAACCCTAACCCTAACCCTAACCTTAACGCAAACCTTAACCTAAACTAAACGTTAACCATAAAACCCTAACGCTAAACTTAACCCTAACCCTAACCCTAAACCTAAACCCTAGCCCTATCCCTAACCTTAACCCTTATCGTACCCTAAACCTAACGCAAACCTAACCCTAACCCTAAACTTAACCTAACCCTAAACCTAACCCTAACCCTAACCCTAACCCTAACGCAAAACTAACCCTAACCCTGACCCTAAACTTAACCCTAAACCTAACATAAACCTAACCCAAACCCTAACCCTAACACTAACCCGAAACCTAACATTAACCCTGAAACCTAACCCTAACCCTAACCCTAAACATAACCCTAATGCAAA
This sequence comes from Rhinolophus sinicus, assembly GCF_057876585.1. NCBI lineage: Eukaryota > Metazoa > Chordata > Mammalia > Chiroptera > Rhinolophidae > Rhinolophus > Rhinolophus sinicus. The sequence continues at coordinate 112,502,600 of NC_142502.1, forward strand.
CTTAACCCTAACCCAAACCCTAACACTAAACCTGACACAAACCTAACCCTAACCCTAACCCTAACCCTAAACCTAACCCTAACCCTAACCCTAACGCAAACCTAACCCTAAACCTAACATTAACCCTAACGCTAACCCTAAACCAAACCTAACCCTAACCCTAACCCTAACCCTAATCTTAACCCTAACACAAACCTAAAACTATCCCTAACCCTAACCCTAAACCTAACCCAAACCATAACCATAACGGAAACCTAAGCCTAACCATAACCCTAAACCTAACCCTAACGCAAACCTAAACCTAAACCTAACCCTAGCCCTAAACTTAACCCAAACGCAAACCTAACCCTAACCCTAACGCTAACCCTAACCCTGACGCAAACATAACCGTAACCCTAAACCTAACCCTAACCTTAAGCCTACGCTTAACCCTAAGCCTAACGAAAACTTAACCCTAACTCTAACCCTAACCCTAACACTTACGCAAACCTAAACCCTAAATCCTAACCCTAACCCTAACCCTAACCCTAACCCTAACCCTAACGCAAACCTAACCCTAAACCTAACATTAACCCTAACGCTAACCCTAAACCAAACCTAACCCTAACCCTAACCCTAACCCTAACCTTAACCCTAACACAAACCTAAAACTAACCCTAACCCTAACCCTAAACCTAACCCAAACCATAACCATAACGCAAACCTAAGCCTAACCATAACCCTAAACCTAACCCTAACGCAAACCTAAACCTAAACCTAACCCTAACCCTAAACTTAACCCAAACGCAAACCTAACCCTAACCCTAACGCTAACCCTAACCCTGACGCAAACATAACCGTAACCCTAACCCTAACCCTAAACTTAAGCCTACGCTTAACCCTAAGCCTAACGAAAACTTAACCCTAACTCTAACCCTAACACTAACACTAACGCAAACCTAAACCCTAAATCCTAACCCTAACCCTAACCCTAAACCTAACCCTAACCCTAACGCAAACGTAACCCTAAACCTAACCCTAACCCAAACCCAAACCCTAACCACACCTAACCCTAACTCTAACCCTAATCCTAAACGTAACCCAAACCCTAACACTAACGCAAACCTAAACCTCACCCTAACCCTAACCCTAACGAAAACCTAATCCTAACACTAACCCTAAACTTAAACCTAACCCTAACCCGAACCCAAACCCTAAAGCAAACCTAACCGTAACCCTAAACCTAAACCTAACCCTAACATTAAAACTAACCTTAACCCTAACCCTAACGCAGACTACCCCTACCCCTAACCCTAACCCTAACCCTAACCTTAAACCTAAACCTAAACCTACCCCTACCCATAAATCTAACCCTAACACTAACCATAACCGTATCATTAAACATTAACTCTAACCCTAACCCTAACCCTAACCTAACCCTAATCATAAGTCTAACCCTAACCCTAACTCTAACCCTAACCCTAAAGCAAACCTAACCATAACCATAACCCTAACTAAAACCCTAACGCATACCTAACCCTAACACTAACCCTAACCCTAAACTTAACCATAACCCAAACCCTAACCCTAACCCTAACCTAAACCTAACCCAAACCCTAATCCTAACACTAACCCTAACCCTAAAACTATCTTTAAACCTAAACCCTAACCATAACCCTATCCCTATCTCTAACGCTAATCTAAACCTAACCCTAACTTAAACCCTAAACCTAACATGAAAAGTAACCTTAACCCTAACCCTAAACCTAACCTAACACTAACCCTAACCGTAACCCTAACCTAAGCCTAACTCTTACCCTAACCTTAAACCTAAACCTAACCCTAACGCTTACACTAACCCTAACGGAAACCTAACCCTAACCCTAACCCTAACCCTAACCCTAACGCTTACACTAACCCTAATGCAAACGTAACCCTAACCCTAAACATAATCCTAACCCTAAAAATAACCCTAACCCTAACCCTAACCTTAACGCAAACCTAACCCTAAACTTAACGTTAACCATAAAACCCTAACACTAACCTTAACCCTAACCCTAACCCTAACCCTAAACCCTAGCCCTATCCCTAACCCTAACCCTAACCGTAACCCTAAACCTAACGCAAACCTAACCCTAATCCTAACCCTAAACTTAACCCTAAGCCTAACCCTAACACTAACCCTAACCCTAACGCAAACCTAAACCTAACCCTATCCCTAACACTAACCCTAAATCAAACCTAACCAGAACACTAACCCTAACCCTAAACCTAACCCCAACCCTAACCCTAACGCAAACCTAACCCTAACCATAAACCTAAACCTAACCCTAATATTAAAACTAACCTTAACCCTAACCCTAACGCAACCATTCCCCTACCCCTAACCTAACCCTAACCCTAACCCTAAACCTGACCCTAAACCTACCCCTACCCATAACCGTAAGCCTAACACTAACCATAAACCTAACACTAAACACTAACTCTAGCCTTAACCCTAACCCTAAGCTAACCCTAACCCTAACACTAACCCTAACCCTAACCCTAACCATAACCCTAAACCTAACCCTAAACCTAACCCTAAACTTAACCCTAACACAATACCCTAATACTAACCCTACCCTAACCTAACCTAAGCCTAACCCTAACCATAACCCTAACCTAACTCTAAATCTAACCCTAACCCTAACCTAAGCCTAACTCTTACACTAACACCTAAACCTAAACGTAACCGTACCCCTATATCTAACTCAAACCTAACCCGAAAACTAACCCTAAAGCTAACCCAAAACATACAACTAACCTTAACCCTACCCTGACGCAAACCTAACCCTAACCCTAACCCTAACCCTAAACCTAACCCTAAACATAACCCTAACCCTAACCCTAACCCTAACGCAAAACTAACCCTAACCCTAACCCTAACCCTAACCCTAACCATAACCATAACACTAACCATAATGCAAACCTAACCGTAACCGTAACACAAACCTAACCCTAACCATAACCGTAACCCTAAACCTAACCCAAACCATAACCCTAACGCAAACCTAACCATAACCCTAACCCTAAACCTAACCCTAACGCAAACCTAAGCCTAAACCAAACCCTAACCCTAACCCTAACCCTAACGCAAACCTAACCGTAACCCTAACCCTAACCCTAACCTTAAACCTAACTTTAACCCTAACCCTAACGAAAACTTAACACTAACCCTAACCCTAACCCTAACCCTAACGCAAACCTAAACCTACCCTAACCCTAACCCGAACCCTAATCTAAACCTAACGCAAACCTAAACCTAAATCCTAACCCTAACCCTAACCCTAACCCTAACCCTAACGCAAACCTAAACCTAAACCTAAAACTAACTCTAACCCTAAACCTAACGCTAACCTAACCCTAACCCTAACCCTAACGCAAACCTAACCCTAACCCTACCCCTAACCCTATACCTAACCAAACCCTAACCCTAACGCAAACCTAAACCTCACCCTATCCCTAACCCTAACGCAAACCTAACCCTAACACTAAACCTAACCATAAACCTAACCCTAACCCGAACCCAAACCCTAACGCAAAGCTAACCGTAACCCTAAACCTAAACCTAACCCTAACATTAAAACTAACCTTAACCCTAACCCTAACGCAGACCTACCCCTACACCTAACCCTAACCCAAAACCTAACCCTAAACCTAAACTAAACCTACCCCTACCCATAACTCTTACCCTAACACTAACGATAACCCTAACCCTAAACATTAACACAAACCCTAACCCTAACCCTAACCTAACCCTAATCCTAAGTCTAAACCTAACCCTAACCGTAAACCTAACCTAACCCTAACATTGACCCTAACCTAAGCCTAAACCTAAACCTACCTCTAACCCCACCCCTAAACCTAACCCTAACCCTAAACCTAACCCTAAACCTAACCCTAAACCTACCCCTACCCATAACCCTTACCCTAACACTAACCATAACCCTAACCCTAAACATTAACACTAACACTCACCCTAACCCTAACCTAACCCTAATCCTAAGTCTAACCACAACAATAACCCTAAACCTAACCTAAACCTAACATTGACCCTAACCTAACCGAAACCTAAACCTACCTCTAAAACTAATCCTAGTCCTAACCCTAACCCTAACACCAAACCCTAAACCTAAGCCTAGCCCTATCCCTAACCCTAACCCTAACAGTAACCCTAACCCTAACGCAAACCTAACCCTAAACCTAACCCTAAACCTAACCCTAAACCTAACCCTAACCCTAACCCTAACCCTAACGCAAACTAAACCCTAACCCTAACCCTAACCCTAACCCTAACGCAAACCTAACCCTAACCCTAACCCTAAACCTAAACCTAAACCTAACCCTAACGCAAACCTAACCGTAAACATAACAATAACCCTAAACCTACTGCAACCATAACCCTAACCCTAATCCTAACCCTAACGCTAACCTAAACCTAACCCTAACCTAAACCCTAACACTAACCTAACCGTACCCATAACCCTAAACTTAATCCTACCACTAAACCTAACCCTAAACCTAAACCTAATCATAAACCCTAACACTAACCCTAACCCTACACTAACCTTAAACCCTAAACCAAACCCTAACCTAACACTAACCCTAACCCTAACACTAACCCTAATGTAAGCCTAACTCTAACAATAACCCAAACCCTAAACCTTACCCTAACCCTAACTCTAACTCTAAACGTAACCCAAACCCTAACCTTAACGCAAACCTAACCCTAACCCTAACCCTAACCCTACACCTAACGCAAACCTAACCCTAACCCTAACCCTAACCCTAACCCTAACCCAAACCCTAACGCAAACCTAACCCTAACCCTAAACCTAAACCTAACCGTAACCTTAAAACTAACCTTAACCCTAAAACTAACGCAAACCTAACCCTAATCCTAACCCTAACCCTAACCCTAACCCTAATCCTAACGCTAACGGAAACATAACTCTAACCCTAACCCTAAAACTAACGCAAACCTAACCCTAAATCCTAAACCTAAACCTAACACTGACCCTAATGCTAACCTAACCCTAACAATAACCATAACCCTAACCCTAACACTAAGGCTAACCTAACCCTAGCCTAACCCTAATCCTAACATGAAACCTAACCCTAACCCTAACCTAATCATAACCCTAAAGCTAACCCTATACCTACCACTACCTCTAACCCTAACCCTAACCCTAACCCTAAACCTAACCTTAAACCTACCCCTACCGATAACCCTAACCCTAACACTAACCATAACCCTAACCCTAAACATTAACTCTAACCCTAATCCTAACCCTAAAGTAACCCTAATCCTAAGTCTAACCCTAACCCTAACCCTAAACCTAACCCTAAACCTATCCATAACTTTGAACCTAACCTAACGCTAACCCTAACCCTACCTCTAAACCTAACCCTAATCCTAACCATAATCTTAAACTTAAAACTTACCTTAACCCTAACCCTAACGAAAACCTAACTCTAACACTAACCCTAACCCTAACGCAAACTAACCCTAACCCTAACCATAACCTTAAACCTAACGCAAACCTAACGCTAAATCCTAACCCTAACACTAACACTAACCCTAACCCTAACACAAACCTAACCCTAACCTTAACACTAACCCTAAAACTAACCCAAACCATAACCCTAACGCAAACCTAACCCTAACCCAACCCTAAACTTAACCCTAACACAAACCTAACCCTAACCCTAACCCTAACTCTAATGCAAACCTAACCCTATACCTAACACTAAACCTAACCCTAACGCAAATCTAACCCCAACCCTAACCCTAACCATAACCCTAACAATAACCCTAACCCTAACGGAAACATAATCCTAACCCTATTCTTACCCTAAACATAATCCTAACCCTAACCCGAACCCTAACTCTAAGGCATACCTAACCCTAACCCTAACCTTAACCCTAACCCTAACGCAAACCTAACACTAACCCTAACCCTTACACTAACCCTAACACAAACCTAACCCTATCCCTACCCTAACCCTAAACGTAATCCTATCCCTAACTCTAACGCAAACCTAACTCTAACATAACCCTAACCCTAACCCTAACCCTAACGCAAACCTAACCCTAACCCTAACCCTAAGTATAACGCAAACCTAACACTAACCCTAAACCTAACCCTAACCCTAACCCTAACCCTAACCCTAACCCTAACCCTAACGCAAAACTAACACTAAACATAACCCTAACCCTAATGCTAACCCTATCGCAAACCTAATCCTAACCCTAACCCTAAACCTAACCCTAACGCAAACCAAACCCTAACCCTAACCCTAACCCTAACGCAAACCTAACCGTAACCCTAACCCTAACCCTAACCTTAAACTTACACTTAACCCTAACCCTAAAAAACTTAACCCTAAACCTACCCCTAACCTTAAGCCTAACGCAAACCTAACCCTAACCCTATCCCTAACCCTAACCCTAAACCTAACTCAAACTTAGCCCTAAATCCTAACCGTAAACCTAACCTTAACCCTAACCCTAACCCTAACCCTAACGAAACCTAACCCTAAACCTAACCCTAACACTAACCCTAAACCTAAACCTAACCCTAACCCGAACCCAAACGCTAACGCAAACCTAACCGTAACCCTAAACCTAAAGCTAACCCTAACATTAAATCTAACCTTAACCCTAACCGTAACGCAGACCTACCCCTACCACTAAACTAATCCTAAACCTAAACCTAAACCTAACCTTAAACCTACCCCTAACCATAACCCTAACCCTAACACTAACCATAACCCTAGTCCTAAATATTAACTCGAACCTTAACCCTAACCCTTACCTAACCCTAATCCTAAGTCTAACCTTAATCATAACCCTAACACTAAACCTAACCCTAACATTGACCCTAACCTAACCCTAAACCTAACCCTATCTCTAACCCTTACCCTAATCCTAACCCTAACCCTAACACTAAAACCTAACCCTAACCCTAAACCTAACCCTAACCCTAACCCTAATGCAAACCTAACCATAACCTTAACTCTAACCCTAACGCAAAACTAACCCTAACCCAAAACCTAACCATAACCCTAACCCTAACGCAAACCTAACCCTAACCATAACCATAACCTTAACGCAAACCTAACCCTAACCCTAACCCTAACACTAACACAAACCTAACAATAACCCTAACCCTAAACCTAACCCTAATCCTAACCCTAACGCAAACCTAAACATAACCCTAACACTAACCCTAACCCTAACCCTAACCCTAACCCTAAAAACTAACCCTAACCCTACCCTAACCTAACCCTAAAACTAAAGCTAATCCTAAACCCTAACCTTAACCCTAACCTAACACTAACCCTAACCCTTACTCTAACCTAAGCCTAACTCTTACTCTAACCCTAATCCTAAACCTAACCCTAACCCTAAACCCAACTCAAACCTAACCCTAACCCTAATCCAAAACCTAACCCTAACCCTAACTCAAACCTAAACTTAAATCTAACACTAACCCTAACCTTAACCATGACGGAAAACTAACCCTAAACCTAACCCTAACCCTAACCCTAAACCTAACCCTAATGCAAACCTAACCCTACCCTAACCCTATACCTAACACTAAACCTAACCATAACGCAAACCTAACCCTAACCCTAAACCTAACCCTAACCCTAACAATAACCCTAAACCTAACGGAAACATAATCCTAACCCTAACCCGAACCCTAACTCTAACGCATACCTAACCATAACCCTAACCCTAACACTAACCCTAACCCTTACACTAACCCTAACACAAACCTAACCCTATCCCTAACCCTTACCCTAAACGTAATCCCATCCCTAACCCTAACGCAAACCAAACCCTAACATAACCCTAACCCTAACCCTAACCCTAACGCAAACCTAACCCTAACCCTAACCCTAACCATAACGCAAACCTAATCCTAACCCTAAACCTAACCCTAACCCTAACGCTAACCCTATCGCAAACCTAACCCTACCCCTAACCCTAACCCTAAACCTAAACCTAACACAAACATAACCCTAACCCTAACCCTAAACCAAACTAAAACCATAACCCTAACGCACACCTAACCCTAACCCTAACCCTAACCATAACCCTAACCCTAACCCTAACCCTAACGCAAACCTAACCCTAACCCTAAACCTAACGCAAAACTAACCCTAAATACTAACCCTAACCCTAATCCTAACCCTAACCGTAACCCTAACGCAAACCTAACCATTAACCTAACCCTAACCCTAACCCTAACCCTAACGCAAACCTAACCGTAACCCTAACCCTAAAACTAACCCTAACGCAAACCTAACCCTAACTCTATCCCTAACACTATCCCTAGCCCTAACTCTAACCCTAACCATAACCGTAACCCTAACCCTAACGCAAACCAAACCCTAATCTTAACCCTAACCCTAACCCAACCCTTCCCTAACCCTAACCCTAACCCTAACGCAAACCAAACCGTAACACTAACCCTAAATCTAGCCCTAAAATTAAAACTAACCTTAACCCTAACCCTAACGCAAACCTAACCGTAATTCTAACTCTAACCCTAACGCAAACCTAACCCTAACCCTAACCATAACCCTAACCCTAACACTAACCCTAACGCAAACCTAACCCTAACCATAAACCTAACCCTAAACCTAACACAAACCATAACCCTAACGCAAACTTAACCCTAACCCTAACCCTAACACTAACGCAAACCTAACCCTAACCCTAACCCTAACCCTAACCCTAACCCTAACGCAAACCTAACCGTAAACCTAACCCTAACCCTAAACTTAAACCTACCCTTAACCCTAACCCTAACGAAAACTTAACCCTAACCCTAACCCTAACCCTAACCCTAACGCAAACCTAACCCTAAACCTAACACTAATTCTTACCCTATCTCTAAACCTAACGCAAACCTAACCCTAAATCCTAACCCTAACCCTAACCCTAACCCTAACCCTAACCCTAAACCTAACGCAAACCTAACCCTAAATCCTAACCCTAACCCTAACCCCAAACCTAACCCTAACGCAAGACTAACACTAAACCTAATCCTAACCCTAACCCTAAACCTAACCCTAAACCTAACCCTAACCCTATACCCTAACCCTAACCCTACCCTAACCTAACCCTAACCCTATACCCTAACCCTAAACCTAACCCTAAAACTAACCCTAACCTAACCTAAGCCTAACTCTTACACTAACACCAAACCCTAAATCTAACCCTAACCCTAAATCAAACTCAAACCTAACCCTAACCCTAACACTAACCCTAACCCTAAAGCTAACCCTAAACTTAAAACTAACCTTAACCCTACCCTAACGCAAACCTAAACCTAACCCTAACTCTAACTCTAACCCTAACCCTAAACCCTAACGCTAACCCTAACCCTAACCCTAACCCTAACGAAAACCTAACCCTAACCCTATCCATAACCCTAACCCTGACGCAAACCTAACCCTAACCCTAACCCTAACCCTAACCCTAACCACACCTAATCCTAACTCTAACCCTAATCCTAAACGTAACCCAAACCCTAACACTAACGCAAACCTAAACCTCACCCTAACCCTAACCCTAACGAAAACCTAATCCTAACACTAACCCTAAACCTAAACCTAACCCTAACCCGAACCCAAACGCTAACGCAAACCTAACCGTAACCCTAAACCTAAACCTAACCCTAACATTAAAACTAACCTTAACCCTAACCCTGACGCAAACCTAACCCTAACCCTTACCCTAACCCTAACCCTAACCCTAACGTAACCTAACCCTAAACCTAAACCTAACACTAACGCTAACCCTAACCCTATCGCAAACCTAACCCTAACCCTAACCCTAACCATAACCCTAAACATAACCCTAACCCTAACCATAATCTTAACGCAAACCTAGCCCTAAACTTAACGTTAACCATAAAACCCTAACGCTAACCTTTACCCTAACCCTAACCCTAACCCTAAAATCTAGCCCAATCCCTAACCCTAACCCTAACTGTAACCCTAAACCTAACGCAAACCTAACCCTAACCCTAACCCTAAACTAACCCTAAACCTAACCCTAAACATAACCCTAACCCTAAAGCAAACCTAACCCTAACCCTATCCCTAACCCTAACGCAAACCTAACCCTTACCCTAACCCTAACCCTAAACCTACCCCTAACCCTAACCCTAACCCTAACCCTAACCCTAACCCTAACCCTAATTCTAACCCTAACCCTAAAGCAAACCTAACCATAACCATAACCCTAACCATAACCCTAAAGCATACCTAACCCTAACCCTAACCCTAACCCTAATCTTAACCATAACCCTAACCCTAATCCTACCCCTAACCTAAACCTAACCCAAAACCTAACACTAACACTAACCCTAACCCTAAAACTAACTTTAAAATTAAACCCTAACCCTAACCCTAACCCAATGTCTAACGCTAACCTAAACCTAACCCTAACTTAAACCCTAAACCTAACATGAAAAGTAACCTAAACCCTAACCCTAAACTAACCCAAACCCTAACCCTAACGCTTACACTAACCCTAACGCAAACCTAAACCTAACCCTAACCCTAAACCTAACTTTAAACATAACCCTAACCCTAACCTTAACCCTAATGCAAACCTAAATCTAACCCTATCCCTAACCCTACACCTAACGAAAACCTAACCCTAACCCTAACCCTAACCCTAAACCTAACCCTAACCCTAACCCTAACGCAAACATCCCTACACCTAACCTAACCCTAACCCTAACAATAAACCTAACCCTAAACTTACCCGTACCCATAACCCTAACCCTAACCCTAACACTACCCCTACCCCTAACCTTAACTCTAACCCTAAACCTATCCCTAAACCCTAACCCTAGCCCTATCCCTACCCTAACCTAACCCTAACCCTAACCCTAACCTTAAACCCTAAACCTAACCCCAACCTAACACTAACCAAAACCCTAACACTAACCACACCTAAGCCTAACACTAAACCTAACCATAAAACTAAACCTTACCCTAACCTTAACCCTAACGCAAACCTAACCCTAACCCTAACCATAAAGCAAACCTAACCCTAAACTTAACCGTAACCCTAACCCTACCCCAAACGCAAACCCTACCCTAAACCTAACCCTAACCCTAACACTAACGCAAACTTAAACCTAACCCTAACCCTAACCCTGACGCAAACCTAACCCTAACCCTAACCTTAACCTAACCCTAACCCTAACCCTAAACCTAACCCTAACCCTAACGTAAACCTAACTCTAACCCTAACACTAAACCTAAGCCTAAACCTTACCCTAACCCTAAACCTTACCCTAACGAAAACCTAACGCTAACCCTAACCTAACCTAACCTAACCCTAACGCAACCCTAACCCTAACCCTAACGCTAAACATAACACTAACCCTAAACCTAACGCAAACCTAACGCTAACCCTAACCCTAAACCTAACCCTAAGGCAAACCTAAACCTAACCCTAACCCTAACCCTAATGCATACATAACCCTAACCCTAACCCTAACTAACCATAACCCTAACCATAACCCTAACACAAACCTAACCCTAAACCTAACCCTAACCCTAACCCTAACCCTAACACTAACAGTAACCCTAACCCTAAACCTAAACCTAACCCGAAACCTAACCTTAACCCTTACCCTAACCTAACCCTAACCCTAACCCTACCCTACACCTAAAACTAACCTTAACCCTAACCCTAACCAACCCCTAAACCCTAACCCTAACCCTACCCTAACCTAACCCTAACCATAACCCTAACCATAAAACCTAAACCTAAACCTAACCTAACACTAACCCTAACCCTAACCCTAAACTAAGCCTAACACTTACCCTAACCCTAAACCTATACCTAACCCTAACCCCAAACCTAACCCTAACCCTAACGCAAAACTAACCCTAACCCTAACCCTAACCATAACACTAACCCTATCCCTAACGCAAACATTACCCTAAACCTAACCCTAACCTTAACCCTAACGCATACCTAACCCTAACCCTAAACCTAACCCTAATGGAAACCTAACCGTAACGCTAACCTTAACCCTGAGGCAAACCTAAACCTAACCCTACCCCTAACCCTAACCCTAAACCTAACCCTAACACTCACCCTAACCTTAACGCAAACTTAACCCGAAAATTAACGCTAACAATAAAACCCTAACGCTAACCCTAACCCTAACCCTAACCCACAACCCTAGCCCTATCCCTAACCCTAAACTAACCCTAACCCTAACCCTAACGCAAGACTAACGCTAACACTAACCTTAACCCTAATCCTAAACCCTAGCCCTAACCCTAACCCTACCCTAATCCAAACCCTAACGCTAACGCAAACCTAACTCTAACCCTAATCCTAAACCTAACCCTAACCCTAACCTAACCCTAACCCTAACCCTAACCCTAACCCAAACCCTAACGTAAACCTAACCCTAACCTTACCCTAATCCTAACCCTAACGCAAAACTAACCCTAACACTAATCCTAAACCTAACCCTAAACCTAACCCTAACAATAACCCTAACGCAAACCTAAACCTAACCCTAACCATAACCCTAACCCTAACTCTAACCCTAACCCTAAAGCAAACCTAACAATAACCATAACCCTAACCATAACCCTAATGCATACCTAAACCAAACCCTAACCCTAACTCTAATCTTAACCATAACCCTAACCCTAATCCTAACCCTAACCTAAACCTAACCCAAAGACTAACACTAACACTAACCCTAACCCTAAAACTAACTTTAAAATTAAACCCTAACCCTAGCCCTATCTGTAACGCTAATCTAAACTTAACCCTAAACCTAACATGAAAAGTAACCTTAACCCTAACCCTAAACTAACCCTAACCCTAATCCTAACGCTTAAACTAACCCTAACGCAAACCTAACCCTAACCCTAAACCTAAACCTAACCCTAAACATAACCCTAACCCTAACCTAACCTTAACGCAAACCTAACCCTAAACTTATCGTTAACCATAAAACCCTAACGCTAACCTTAACCCTAACGCTAACCCTAACCCTAAACCCTAGACCTATCCCTAACCCTAACCCTAACCGTAACCCTAAACCTAACGCAAACCTATCCCTAACCCTAACCCTAAACCTAACCCTAAACCAAACCCTAACCCTAACCTTAACCCTAATGCAAACCTAAACCTAACCCTATCCCTGACCCTAACCGTAACGCAACCTAACCCTTAAACTGACCCTAACCCTAAACCAAACCCTAACCCTAACCCTAACGCAAACCCAACCCTAACCATAAACCTAAACCTAAACCTAACATTAAAACTAACCTTAACCCTAACCCTAACGCAAACATTCCCCTACACTTAACCTAACCCTATCCCTAATCCTAAACCTAACCCTAAACTTACCCCTACCCACAACCCTAACCCTAACCCTATCCCTACCCCTAACCCTAACCTTAACTCTAACACTAAACCTATCCCAAAACCCTAACCCTAACCCTATATCTACCCTAACCTAACCCTAACGCTTACCCTAACTTTAAACCCTAAACCTAAACCCAACCTAACACTAACCAAAACCCTAACACTAACCTCACCTAAGCCTAACACTAAACCTAACCATAAAACTAAACCTTACCCTAACCTTAACCCTAACGCAAACCTAACCCTAACCCTAACCATAACGCAAACCTAACCCTAAACCTAACCGTAACCCTAACCCTAACCCTAACGCAAACCTAACCGTAAACCTAACCCTAACCCTAACCCTAACGCAAACTTAAACCTAACCCAAACCCTATCGCTAACCCTAACCCTAACCCTAACCCTAAAGCAAACCCAAACCCTAACCTTAACGCAAACCTAACCCTAAGCCTAACCCTAACCCTAACGCAAACCTAACCCTACCTCTAAAGATACACCTAACCCTAACCTTAAAACTAACCTTAACACTAAACCTAACGCAAACCTAACCCTAACCTTAACTCTACCCTAACCCTTAACGGAAATATAACCCTAATCAAACCCTACTAACGCAAACTTAAACATAAATCCTAAAACTAAACCTAACCATAACCCTAACCGTAACGCTAAGCTGTCCCTAACCCTAACCCTAACCCTAAACCTACCCCTAACCCTAACTCGAACCCTAATCCTAACCGTAACCATAACCCTACCCATAACCCTAACCCTAACCCTAACCCTAACCCTAAACCCTAGCCCTAATCCTAACCCTAACTCTACCCCTTACCGTAACCCTGACGCAAACCTAACCCTAACCCTAAACCTAACCCTAACCCTAAACCTAAACCTAAGCCTAAACCTAACCCTAACCCTTACCCTAACCCTAACGGAAACCTAACCCTAACCCTAACCCTAACCCTAACCCTAACGCAACCCTAACCCTAACCCTAACCCTAAAACTAACCCTAACCCTAACCCTAACGCAAACCTAACCCTAAACCTAACCCTAACCCTAACCCTAACGCAAATTTACCTAACACTAACCCTATACCTAACGCAAACCTAACCCTAAACCTAACCCTAACTCTAACCCTAACCCTAACGCAAATTTACCTAACCCTAACCCTAACCCTGACGCAAACCTAACCCTAACCCTAACCCTAAACTAACCCTAACCCTAACCTAAACCTAACCAAAACCCTAACGTAAACCTAACTCTAACCCTAACCCTAAACCTAAGCCTAACACTTACCCTAACCCTAAACGTATACCTAACCCTAACCCCAAACCTAACCCTAACCCTAACGCAAAACTAACCCTAACCCTAACCCTAACCATAACACTAACCCTATCCCTAACGCAAACATTACCCTAAACCTAACCCTAACCTTAACCCTAACGCATACCTAACCCTAACCCTAAACCTAACCCTAATGGAAACCTAACCGTAACGCTAACCTTAACCCTGAGGCAAACCTAAACCTAACCCTACCCCTAACCCTAACCCTAAACCTAACCCTAACACTCACCCTAACCTTAACGCAAACTTAACCCGAAAATTAACGCTAACAATAAAACCCTAACGCTAACCCTAACCCTAACCCTAACCCACAACCCTAGCCCTATCCCTAACCCTAAACTAACCCTAACCCTAACCCTAACGCAAGACTAACGCTAACACTAACCTTAACCCTAATCCTAAACCCTAGCCCTAACCCTAACCCTACCCTAATCCAAACCCTAACGCTAACGCAAACCTAACTCTAACCCTAATCCTAAACCTAACCCTAACCCTAACCTAACCCTAACCCTAACCCTAACCCTAACCCAAACCCTAACGTAAACCTAACCCTAACCTTACCCTAATCCTAACCCTAACGCAAAACTAACCCTAACACTAATCCTAAACCTAACCCTAAACCTAACCCTAACAATAACCCTAACGCAAACCTAAACCTAACCCTAACCATAACCCTAACCCTAACTCTAACCCTAACCCTAAAGCAAACCTAACAATAACCATAACCCTAACCATAACCCTAATGCATACCTAAACCAAACCCTAACCCTAACTCTAATCTTAACCATAACCCTAACCCTAATCCTAACCCTAACCTAAACCTAACCCAAAGCCTAACACTAACACTAACCCTAACCCTAAAACTAACTTTAAAATTAAACCCTAACCCTAACCCTATCTGTAACGCTAATCTAAACTTAACCCTAAACCTAACATGAAAAGTAACCTTAACCCTAACCCTAAACTAACCCTAACCCTAATCCTAACGCTTAAACTAACCCTAACGCAAACCTAACCCTAACCCTAAACCTAAACCTAACCCTAAACATAACCCTAACCCTAACCTAACCTTAACGCAAACCTAACCCTAAACTTATCGTTAACCATAAAACCCTAACGCTAACCTTAACCCTAACGCTAACCCTAACCCTAAACCCTAGACCTATCCCTAACCCTAACCCTAACCGTAACCCTAAACCTAACGCAAACCTATCCCTAACCCTAACCCTAAACCTAACCCTAAACCAAACCCTAACCCTAACCTTAACCCTAATGCAAACCTAAACCTAACCCTATCCCTGACCCTAACCGTAACGCAACCTAACCCTTAAACTGACCCTAACCCTAAACCAAACCCTAACCCTAACCCTAACGCAAACCCAACCCTAACCATAAACCTAAACCTAAACCTAACATTAAAACTAACCTTAACCCTAACCCTAACGCAAACATTCCCCTACACTTAACCTAACCCTATCCCTAATCCTAAACCTAACCCTAAACTTACCCCTACCCACAACCCTAACCCTAACCCTATCCCTACCGCTAACCCTAACCTTAACTCTAACACTAAACCTATCCCAAAACCCTAACCCTAACCCTATATCTACCCTAACCTAACCCTAACGCTTACCCTAACTTTAAACCCTAAACCTAAACCCAACCTAACACTAACCAAAACCCTAACACTAACCTCACCTAAGCCTAACACTAAACCTAACCATAAAACTAAACCTTACCCTAACCTTAACCCTAACGCAAACCTAACCCTAACCCTAACCATAACGCAAACCTAACCCTAAACCTAACCGTAACCCTAACCCTAACCCTAACGCAAACCTAACCGTAAACCTAACCCTAACCCTAACCCTAACGCAAACTTAAACCTAACCCAAACCCTATCGCTAACCCTAACCCTAACCCTAACCCTAAAGCAAACCCAAACCCTAACCTTAACGCAAACCTAACCCTAAGCCTAACCCTAACCCTAACGCAAACCTAACCCTACCTCTAAAGATACACCTAACCCTAACCTTAAAACTAACCTTAACACTAAACCTAACGCAAACCTAACCCTAACCTTAACTCTACCCTAACCCTTAACGGAAATATAACCCTAATCAAACCCTACTAACGCAAACTTAAACATAAATCCTAAAACTAAACCTAACCATAACCCTAACCGTAACGCTAAGCTGTCCCTAACCCTAAACCTAACCCTAAACCTACCCCTAACCCTAACTCGAACCCTAATCCTAACCGTAACCATAACCCTACCCATAACCCTAACCCTAACCCTAACCCTAACCCTAAACCCTAGCCCTAATCCTAACCCTAACTCTACCCATTACCGTAACCCTGACGCAAACCTAACCCTAACCCTAAACCTAACCCTAACCCTAAACCTAAACCTAAGCCTAAACCTAACCCTAACCCTTACCCTAACCCTAACGGAAACCTAACCCTAACCCTAACCCTAACCCTAACCCTAACGCAACCCTAACCCTAACCCTAACCCTAAAACTAACCCTAACCCTAACCCTAACGCAAACCTAACCCTAAACCTAACCCTAACCCTAACCCTAACGCAAATTTACCTAACACTAACCCTATACCTAACGCAAACCTAACCCTAAACCTAACCCTAACTCTAACCCTAACCCTAACGCAAATTTACCTAACCCTAACCCTAACCCTGACGCAAACCTAACCCTAACCCTAACCCTAAACTAACCCTAACCCTAACCTAAACCTAACCAAAACCCTAACGTAAACCTAACTCTAACCCTAACCCTAAACCTAAGCCTAACACTTACCCTAACCCTAAACCTATACCTAACCCTAACCCCAAACCTAACCCTAACCCTAACGCAAAACTAACCCTAACCCTAACCCTAACCATAACACTAACCCTATCCCTAACGCAAACATTACCCTAAACCTAACCCTAACCTTAACCCTAACGCATACCTAACCCTAAACCTAAACCTAACCCTAATGGAAACCTAACCGTAACGCTAACCTTAACCCTGAGGCAAACCTAAACCTAACCCTACCCCTAACCCTAACCCTAAACCTAACCCTAACACTCACCCTAACCTTAACGCAAACTTAACCCGAAAATTAACGCTAACAATAAAACCCTAACGCTAACCCTAACCCTAACCCTAACCCACAACCCTAGCCCTATCCCTAACCCTAAACTAACCCTAACCCTAACCCTAACGCAAGACTAACGCTAACACTAACCTTAACCCTAATCCTAAACCCTAGCCCTAACCCTAACCCTACCCTAATCCAAACCCTAACGCTAACGCAAACCTAACTCTAACCCTAATCCTAAACCTAACCCTAACCCTAACCTAACCCTAACCCTAACCCTAACCCTAACCCAAACCCTAACGTAAACCTAACCCTAACCTTACCCTAATCCTAACCCTAACGCAAAACTAACCCTAACACTAATCCTAAACCTAACCCTAAACCTAACCCTAACAATAACCCTAACGCAAACCTAAACCTAACCCTAACCATAACCCTAACCCTAACTCTAACCCTAACCCTAAAGCAAACCTAACAATAACCATAACCCTAACCATAACCCTAATGCATACCTAAACCAAACCCTAAACCTAACTCTAATCTTAACCATAACCCTAACCCTAATCCTAACCCTAACCTAAACCTAACCCAAAGCCTAACACTAACACTAACCCTAACCCTAAAACTAACTTTAAAATTAAACCCTAACCCTAACCCTATCTGTAACGCTAATCTAAACTTAACCCTAAACCTAACATGAAAAGTAACCTTAACCCTAACCCTAAACTAACCCTAACCCTAATCCTAACGCTTAAACTAACCCTAACGCAAACCTAACCCTAACCCTAAACCTAAACCTAACCCTAAACATAACCCTAACCCTAACCTAACCTTAACGCAAACCTAACCCTAAACTTATCGTTAACCATAAAACCCTAACGCTAACCTTAACCCTAACGCTAACCCTAACCCTAAACCCTAGACCTATCCCTAACCCTAACCCTAACCGTAACCCTAAACCTAACGCAAACCTATCCCTAACCCTAACCCTAAACCTAACCCTAAACCAAACCCTAACCCTAACCTTAACCCTAATGCAAACCTAAACCTAACCCTATCCCTGACCCTAACCGTAACGCAACCTAACCCTTAAACTGACCCTAACCCTAAACCAAACCCTAACCCTAACCCTAACGCAAACCCAACCCTAACCATAAACCTAAACCTAAACCTAACATTAAAACTAACCTTAACCCTAACCCTAACGCAAACATTCCCCTACACTTAACCTAACCCTATCCCTAATCCTAAACCTAACCCTAAACTTACCCCTACCCACAACCCTAACCCTAACCCTATCCCTACCCCTAACCCTAACCTTAACTCTAACACTAAACCTATCCCAAAACCCTAA
Source organism: Rhinolophus sinicus (assembly GCF_057876585.1). Taxonomy (NCBI): domain Eukaryota; kingdom Metazoa; phylum Chordata; class Mammalia; order Chiroptera; family Rhinolophidae; genus Rhinolophus; species Rhinolophus sinicus. The sequence goes on from NC_142502.1 coordinate 112,521,851, forward strand.
CCCTAACCCTATATCTACCCTAACCTAACCCTAACGCTTACCCTAACTTTAAACCCTAAACCTAAACCCAACCTAACACTAACCAAAACCCTAACACTAACCTCACCTAAGCCTAACACTAAACCTAACCATAAAACTAAACCTTACCCTAACCTTAACCCTAACGCAAACCTAACCCTAACCCTAACCATAACGCAAACCTAACCCTAAACCTAACCGTAACCCTAACCCTAACCCTAACGCAAACCTAACCGTAAACCTAACCCTAACCCTAACCCTAACGCAAACTTAAACCTAACCCAAACCCTATCGCTAACCCTAACCCTAACCCTAACCCTAAAGCAAACCCAAACCCTAACCTTAACGCAAACCTAACCCTAAGCCTAACCCTAACCCTAACGCAAACCTAACCCTACCTCTAAAGATACACCTAACCCTAACCTTAAAACTAACCTTAACACTAAACCTAACGCAAACCTAACCCTAACCTTAACTCTACCCTAACCCTTAACGGAAATATAACCCTAATCAAACCCTACTAACGCAAACTTAAACATAAATCCTAAAACTAAACCTAACCATAACCCTAACCGTAACGCTAAGCTGTCCCTAACCCTAACCCTAACCCTAAACCTACCCCTAACCCTAACTCGAACCCTAATCCTAACCGTAACCATAACCCTACCCATAACCCTAACCCTAACCCTAACCCTAACCCTAAACCCTAGCCCTAATCCTAACCCTAACTCTACCCCTTACCGTAACCCTGACGCAAACCTAACCCTAACCCTAAACCTAACCCTAACCCTAAACCTAAACCTAAGCCTAAACCTAACCCTAACCCTTACCCTAACCCTAACGGAAACCTAACCCTAACCCTAACCCTAACCCTAACCCTAACGCAACCCTAACCCTAACCCTAACCCTAAAACTAACCCTAACCCTAACCCTAACGCAAACCTAACCCTAAACCTAACCCTAACCCTAACCCTAACGCAAATTTACCTAACACTAACCCTATACCTAACGCAAACCTAACCCTAAACCTAACCCTAACTCTAACCCTAACCCTAACGCAAATTTACCTAACCCTAACCCTAACCCTGACGCAAACCTAACCCTAACCCTAACCCTAAACTAACCCTAACCCTAACCTAAACCTAACCAAAACCCTAACGTAAACCTAACTCTAACCCTAACCCTAAACCTAAGCCTAACACTTACCCTAACCCTAAACGTATACCTAACCCTAACCCCAAACCTAACCCTAACCCTAACGCAAAACTAACCCTAACCCTAACCCTAACCATAACACTAACCCTATCCCTAACGCAAACATTACCCTAAACCTAACCCTAACCTTAACCCTAACGCATACCTAACCCTAACCCTAAACCTAACCCTAATGGAAACCTAACCGTAACGCTAACCTTAACCCTGAGGCAAACCTAAACCTAACCCTACCCCTAACCCTAACCCTAAACCTAACCCTAACACTCACCCTAACCTTAACGCAAACTTAACCCGAAAATTAACGCTAACAATAAAACCCTAACGCTAACCCTAACCCTAACCCTAACCCACAACCCTAGCCCTATCCCTAACCCTAAACTAACCCTAACCCTAACCCTAACGCAAGACTAACGCTAACACTAACCTTAACCCTAATCCTAAACCCTAGCCCTAACCCTAACCCTACCCTAATCCAAACCCTAACGCTAACGCAAACCTAACTCTAACCCTAATCCTAAACCTAACCCTAACCCTAACCTAACCCTAACCCTAACCCTAACCCTAACCCAAACCCTAACGTAAACCTAACCCTAACCTTACCCTAATCCTAACCCTAACGCAAAACTAACCCTAACACTAATCCTAAACCTAACCCTAAACCTAACCCTAACAATAACCCTAACGCAAACCTAAACCTAACCCTAACCATAACCCTAACCCTAACTCTAACCCTAACCCTAAAGCAAACCTAACAATAACCATAACCCTAACCATAACCCTAATGCATACCTAAACCAAACCCTAACCCTAACTCTAATCTTAACCATAACCCTAACCCTAATCCTAACCCTAACCTAAACCTAACCCAAAGCCTAACACTAACACTAACCCTAACCCTAAAACTAACTTTAAAATTAAACCCTAACCCTAACCCTATCTGTAACGCTAATCTAAACTTAACCCTAAACCTAACATGAAAAGTAACCTTAACCCTAACCCTAAACTAACCCTAACCCTAATCCTAACGCTTAAACTAACCCTAACGCAAACCTAACCCTAACCCTAAACCTAAACCTAACCCTAAACATAACCCTAACCCTAACCTAACCTTAACGCAAACCTAACCCTAAACTTATCGTTAACCATAAAACCCTAACGCTAACCTTAACCCTAACGCTAACCCTAACCCTAAACCCTAGACCTATCCCTAACCCTAACCCTAACCGTAACCCTAAACCTAACGCAAACCTATCCCTAACCCTAACCCTAAACCTAACCCTAAACCAAACCCTAACCCTAACCTTAACCCTAATGCAAACCTAAACCTAACCCTATCCCTGACCCTAACCGTAACGCAACCTAACCCTTAAACTGACCCTAACCCTAAACCAAACCCTAACCCTAACCCTAACGCAAACCCAACCCTAACCATAAACCTAAACCTAAACCTAACATTAAAACTAACCTTAACCCTAACCCTAACGCAAACATTCCCCTACACTTAACCTAACCCTATCCCTAATCCTAAACCTAACCCTAAACTTACCCCTACCCACAACCCTAACCCTAACCCTATCCCTACCCCTAACCCTAACCTTAACTCTAACACTAAACCTATCCCAAAACCCTAACCCTAACCCTATATCTACCCTAACCTAACCCTAACGCTTACCCTAACTTTAAACCCTAAACCTAAACCCAACCTAACACTAACCAAAACCCTAACACTAACCTCACCTAAGCCTAACACTAAACCTAACCATAAAACTAAACCTTACCCTAACCTTAACCCTAACGCAAACCTAACCCTAACCCTAACCATAACGCAAACCTAACCCTAAACCTAACCGTAACCCTAACCCTAACCCTAACGCAAACCTAACCGTAAACCTAACCCTAACCCTAACCCTAACGCAAACTTAAACCTAACCCAAACCCTATCGCTAACCCTAACCCTAACCCTAACCCTAAAGCAAACCCAAACCCTAACCTTAACGCAAACCTAACCCTAAGCCTAACCCTAACCCTAACGCAAACCTAACCCTACCTCTAAAGATACACCTAACCCTAACCTTAAAACTAACCTTAACACTAAACCTAACGCAAACCTAACCCTAACCTTAACTCTACCCTAACCCTTAACGGAAATATAACCCTAATCAAACCCTACTAACGCAAACTTAAACATAAATCCTAAAACTAAACCTAACCATAACCCTAACCGTAACGCTAAGCTGTCCCTAACCCTAACCCTAACCCTAAACCTACCCCTAACCCTAACTCGAACCCTAATCCTAACCGTAACCATAACCCTACCCATAACCCTAACCCTAACCCTAACCCTAACCCTAAACCCTAGCCCTAATCCTAACCCTAACTCTACCCCTTACCGTAACCCTGACGCAAACCTAACCCTAACCCTAAACCTAACCCTAACCCTAAACCTAAACCTAATCCTAAACCTAACCCTAACCCTAACCTAACCCTAACCCTAACCCTAACCCTAACCCAAACCCTAACGTAAACCTAACCCTAACCTTACCCTAATCCTAACCCTAACGCAAAACTAACCCTAACACTAATCCTAAACCTAACCCTAAACCTAACCCTAACAATAACCCTAACGCAAACCTAAACCTAACCCTAACCATAACCCTAACCCTAACTCTAACCCTAACCCTAAAGCAAACCTAACAATAACCATAACCCTAACCATAACCCTAATGCATACCTAAACCAAACCCTAACCCTAACTCTAATCTTAACCATAACCCTAACCCTAATCCTAACCCTAACCTAAACCTAACCCAAAGCCTAACACTAACACTAACCCTAACCCTAAAACTAACTTTAAAATTAAACCCTAACCCTAACCCTATCTGTAACGCTAATCTAAACTTAACCCTAAACCTAACATGAAAAGTAACCTTAACCCTAACCCTAAACTAACCCTAACCCTAATCCTAACGCTTAAACTAACCCTAACGCAAACCTAACCCTAACCCTAAACCTAAACCTAACCCTAAACATAACCCTAACCCTAACCTAACCTTAACGCAAACCTAACCCTAAACTTATCGTTAACCATAAAACCCTAACGCTAACCTTAACCCTAACGCTAACCCTAACCCTAAACCCTAGACCTATCCCTAACCCTAACCCTAACCGTAACCCTAAACCTAACGCAAACCTATCCCTAACCCTAACCCTAAACCTAACCCTAAACCAAACCCTAACCCTAACCTTAACCCTAATGCAAACCTAAACCTAACCCTATCCCTGACCCTAACCGTAACGCAACCTAACCCTTAAACTGACCCTAACCCTAAACCAAACCCTAACCCTAACCCTAACGCAAACCCAACCCTAACCATAAACCTAAACCTAAACCTAACATTAAAACTAACCTTAACCCTAACCCTAACGCAAACATTCCCCTACACTTAACCTAACCCTATCCCTAATCCTAAACCTAACCCTAAACTTACCCCTACCCACAACCCTAACCCTAACCCTATCCCTACCCCTAACCCTAACCTTAACTCTAACACTAAACCTATCCCAAAACCCTAACCCTAACCCTATATCTACCCTAACCTAACCCTAACGCTTACCCTAACTTTAAACCCTAAACCTAAACCCAACCTAACACTAACCAAAACCCTAACACTAACCTCACCTAAGCCTAACACTAAACCTAACCATAAAACTAAACCTTACCCTAACCTTAACCCTAACGCAAACCTAACCCTAACCCTAACCATAACGCAAACCTAACCCTAAACCTAACCGTAACCCTAACCCTAACCCTAACGCAAACCTAACCGTAAACCTAACCCTAACCCTAACCCTAACGCAAACTTAAACCTAACCCAAACCCTATCGCTAACCCTAACCCTAACCCTAACCCTAAAGCAAACCCAAACCCTAACCTTAACGCAAACCTAACCCTAAGCCTAACCCTAACCCTAACGCAAACCTAACCCTACCTCTAAAGATACACCTAACCCTAACCTTAAAACTAACCTTAACACTAAACCTAACGCAAACCTAACCCTAACCTTAACTCTACCCTAACCCTTAACGGAAATATAACCCTAATCAAACCCTACTAACACAAACTTAAACATAAATCCTAAAACTAAACCTAACCATAACCCTAACCGTAACGCTAAGCTGTCCCTAACCCTAACCCTAACCCTAAACCTACCCCTAACCCTAACTCGAACCCTAATCCTAACCGTAACCATAACCCTACCCATAACCCTAACCCTAACCCTAACCCTAACCCTAAACCCTAGCCCTAATCCTAACCCTAACTCTACCCCTTACCGTAACCCTGACGCAAACCTAACCCTAACCCTAAACCTAACCCTAACCCTAAACCTAAACCTAAGCCTAAACCTAACCCTAACCCTTACCCTAACCCTAACGGAAACCTAACCCTAACCCTAACCCTAACCCTAACCCTAACGCAACCCTAACCCTAACCCTAACCCTAAAACTAACCCTAACCCTAACCCTAACGCAAACCTAACCCTAAACCTAACCCTAACCCTAACCCTAACGCAAATTTACCTAACACTAACCCTATACCTAACGCAAACCTAACCCTAAACCTAACCCTAACTCTAACCCTAACCCTAACGCAAATTTACCTAACCCTAACCCTAACCCTGACGCAAACCTAACCCTAACCCTAACCCTAAACTAACCCTAACCCTAACCTAAACCTAACCAAAACCCTAACGTAAACCTAACTCTAACCCTAACCCTAAACCTAAGCCTAACACTTACCCTAACCCTAAACCTATACCTAACCCTAACCCCAAACCTAACCCTAACCCTAACGCAAAACTAACCCTAACCCTAACCCTAACCATAACACTAACCCTATCCCTAACGCAAACATTACCCTAAACCTAACCCTAACCTTAACCCTAACGCATACCTAACCCTAACCCTAAACCTAACCCTAATGGAAACCTAACCGTAACGCTAACCTTAACCCTGAGGCAAACCTAAACCTAACCCTACCCCTAACCCTAACCCTAAACCTAACCCTAACACTCACCCTAACCTTAACGCAAACTTAACCCGAAAATTAACGCTAACAATAAAACCCTAACGCTAACCCTAACCCTAACCCTAACCCACAACCCTAGCCCTATCCCTAACCCTAAACTAACCCTAACCCTAACCCTAACGCAAGACTAACGCTAACACTAACCTTAACCCTAATCCTAAACCCTAGCCCTAACCCTAACCCTACCCTAATCCAAACCCTAACGCTAACGCAAACCTAACTCTAACCCTAATCCTAAACCTAACCCTAACCCTAACCTAACCCTAACCCTAACCCTAACCCTAACCCAAACCCTAACGTAAACCTAACCCTAACCTTACCCTAATCCTAACCCTAACGCAAAACTAACCCTAACACTAATCCTAAACCTAACCCTAAACCTAACCCTAACAATAACCCTAACGCAAACCTAAACCTAACCCTAACCATAACCCTAACCCTAACTCTAACCCTAACCCTAAAGCAAACCTAACAATAACCATAACCCTAACCATAACCCTAATGCATACCTAAACCAAACCCTAACCCTAACTCTAATCTTAACCATAACCCTAACCCTAATCCTAACCCTAACCTAAACCTAACCCAAAGCCTAACACTAACACTAACCCTAACCCTAAAACTAACTTTAAAATTAAACCCTAACCCTAACCCTATCTGTAACGCTAATCTAAACTTAACCCTAAACCTAACATGAAAAGTAACCTTAACCCTAACCCTAAACTAACCCTAACCCTAATCCTAACGCTTAAACTAACCCTAACGCAAACCTAACCCTAACCCTAAACCTAAACCTAACCCTAAACATAACCCTAACCCTAACCTAACCTTAACGCAAACCTAACCCTAAACTTATCGTTAACCATAAAACCCTAACGCTAACCTTAACCCTAACGCTAACCCTAACCCTAAACCCTAGACCTATCCCTAACCCTAACCCTAACCGTAACCCTAAACCTAACGCAAACCTATCCCTAACCCTAACCCTAAACCTAACCCTAAACCAAACCCTAACCCTAACCTTAACCCTAATGCAAACCTAAACCTAACCCTATCCCTGACCCTAACCGTAACGCAACCTAACCCTTAAACTGACCCTAACCCTAAACCAAACCCTAACCCTAACCCTAACGCAAACCCAACCCTAACCATAAACCTAAACCTAAACCTAACATTAAAACTAACCTTAACCCTAACCCTAACGCAAACATTCCCCTACACTTAACCTAACCCTATCCCTAATCCTAAACCTAACCCTAAACTTACCCCTACCCACAACCCTAACCCTAACCCTATCCCTACCCCTAACCCTAACCTTAACTCTAACACTAAACCTATCCCAAAACCCTAACCCTAACCCTATATCTACCCTAACCTAACCCTAACGCTTACCCTAACTTTAAACCCTAAACCTAAACCCAACCTAACACTAACCAAAACCCTAACACTAACCTCACCTAAGCCTAACACTAAACCTAACCATAAAACTAAACCTTACCCTAACCTTAACCCTAACGCAAACCTAACCCTAACCCTAACCATAACGCAAACCTAACCCTAAACCTAACCGTAACCCTAACCCTAACCCTAACGCAAACCTAACCGTAAACCTAACCCTAACCCTAACCCTAACGCAAACTTAAACCTAACCCAAACCCTATCGCTAACCCTAACCCTAACCCTAACCCTAAAGCAAACCCAAACCCTAACCTTAACGCAAACCTAACCCTAAGCCTAACCCTAACCCTAACGCAAACCTAACCCTACCTCTAAAGATACACCTAACCCTAACCTTAAAACTAACCTTAACACTAAACCTAACGCAAACCTAACCCTAACCTTAACTCTACCCTAACCCTTAACGGAAATATAACCCTAATCAAACCCTACTAACGCAAACTTAAACATAAATCCTAAAACTAAACCTAACCATAACCCTAACCGTAACGCTAAGCTGTCCCTAACCCTAACCCTAACCCTAAACCTACCCCTAACCCTAACTCGAACCCTAATCCTAACCGTAACCATAACCCTACCCATAACCCTAACCCTAACCCTAACCCTAACCCTAAACCCTAGCCCTAATCCTAACCCTAACTCTACCCCTTACCGTAACCCTGACGCAAACCTAACCCTAACCCTAAACCTAACCCTAACCCTAAACCTAAACCTAAGCCTAAACCTAACCCTAACCCTTACCCTAACCCTAACGGAAACCTAACCCTAACCCTAACCCTAACCCTAACCCTAACGCAACCCTAACCCTAACCCTAAAACTAACCCTAACCCTAACCCTAACGCAAACCTAACCCTAAACCTAACCCTAACCCTAACCCTAACGCAAATTTACCTAACACTAACCCTATACCTAACGCAAACCTAACCCTAAACCTAACCCTAACTCTAACCCTAACCCTAACGCAAATTTACCTAACCCTAACCCTAACCCTGACGCAAACCTAACCCTAACCCTAACCCTAAACTAACCCTAACCCTAACCTAAACCTAACCAAAACCCTAACGTAAACCTAACTCTAACCCTAACCCTAAACCTAAGCCTAAACCTAACCCTAACCCTAACCCTTACACTAACGCAAACCTAACCCTAACCCTAACCTAACCTAACCCTAACGGAACCCTAACCCTAACACTAACCCTAAACATAACACTAACCATAAACCTAACGCAAACCAAACCCTAACCCTAACCCTAACACTAACCCTAAGGCAAACCTAACCCTAACCCTAACCCTAACCCTAACGCATACATAACCCTAACCCTAACCCTAACCCTAAATCTAACCATAACCCTAACCATAACCCTAAGGCAAACCTAACCCTAAACCTAACCCAAACCCTAAACCTAACACTAACCCTAAAACTAACCCTAACCCTAAACCTAAACCTAACCCGAAACCTAACATTAACCCTTACCCTAACCTAACCCTAACCCTAACCCTACCTACACCTGAAACTAACCTTAAGCCTAACCCTAACCAACTCCTAAACCCTAACCCTAACCCTACCCTAACCTAACCATAACCATAACCCTAACCCTAAAACCTAAACCTAAACCTAACCTAACAATAACCCTAACCCTAACCCTAAACTAAGCCTAACTCTTACTCTAACCCTAAACCTAAACCTAACCCTAACCCCAAATCTAACCCTAACCCTAACGCAAACCTAACCCTAACCTTAACCCTAACCATAACCCTAACCCTATCCCTAACGCAAACATTACCCTAAACCTAACCCTAACCTTAACCCTAACGCATACCTAACCTTAACCCTAAACATAACCCTAATGCAAACCTAACCGTAACGCTAACCTTAACCCTAAGGCAAACCTAAACCTACCCCTACCCCTAACCCTAACCCTAAACCTAACCCTAACCCTCACCCTAACGTTAACGCAAACTTAACCCGAAAATTAACGCTAACCATAAAACCCTAACGCTAACCATAACCCAAACCCTAACGCAAATTTACCCTAACCCTAACCCTAAACCTAACGCATACATAACCCTAAACCTAACACTAACCCTAAATCTAACCCTAACCCTAACCATAAACCTAACGCAAACCTAACCCTAAACCTAACCTAACCCTAAACCTAACCCTAACCCTACCCATAAAACTAACCCTAACCCTAAACCTAACCCTAAACCCTAGCCCTAACCCGAACCCTAACCCTTCCCCTAACCCTAACCCTGACGCAAACCTAACCCTAACACTAACCCTAACCTAACCCTAACCCTAACCCTAAACCTAACCCTAACCCTAACGTAAACCTAACTCTAACCCTAACCCTAAACCTAAGCCTAAACCTAACCCTAACACTAACACATACCCTAACGCAAAACCAACCCTAACCCTAACCTAACCTAACCCTAACCCAACCTTAACCCTAACCCTAACCCTAAACATAACACTAACCCTAAACCTAACGCAAACCTAACACTAACCCTAATACTAAACCTAACCCTAAACCTAACCCTAACCCTAACCCTAACTTTAACGCAAACCTAACCCTAAACTGAACGTTAACCATAAAACCCTAACGCTAACCTTAACCCTAAAACTAACCCTAACCCTAAACCCTGGCCCTATCCCTAACACAAACCCTAACCGTAACACTAACACTAACGCAAACCTAACCCTAACCCTAACCCTAAACCTAAGCCTAAACCTAACCCTAACCCTTACCCTAAACCTAACGCAACCCTAACGCTAACCCTAACCCTAACCCTAACACTAACCCTAACGCAACCCTAACCCTAACCCTAAACCTAACCCTAACCCTAAACCTAACGCTAACCTAACCCTAACCCTAACCCTAAACCTAACCCTAACCCTAACCCTAACGCAAATTTACCCTAACCCTAACCCTAAACCTAACGCATACATAAACGTAACCCTAACACTAACCCTAAATCTAACCCTAACCCTAACAATAAACCTAACCCAAACCTAACCCTAAACCTAACCCTACTCATAATCCTAACCCTAACCCTAACCCTAACCCTAAACCCTAGCCCTAACCCTAACCCTAACCCTACCCCTAACCCTAACCCTGACGCAAACCTAACCCTAACCCTGACCCTAACCTAACCCTAACCCTAACCCTAACCCTAATCGTAACCCTAACGCAAACCTAACGTTAACCCTAATCCTAAACCTAACCCTAAACCTAACCCTAACCCTACCCTAACCTTAACGCAAACCTAACCCTAAACTGAACGTTAACCATAAAACCCTAACGCAAACCTTAACCCTAAACCTAACACTAACCTTAAACCCTGTCCCTATCCCTAACCCAAACCCTAACCGTAACCCTAACCCTAACGCAAACCTAACCCTAACCCTAACCTAACCCTAACCCTAACGCAACCCTAACACTAAACCTAAACCTAACCCTAACCCTAACCCTAACGCGTACATAACCCTAACCCTAACCCTAACCATAACCCTAACCCTAACCATAACCCTAACGAATACCTAACCCTAACCCCAAACCTAACCCTAACCTTAAACATAACCGTAACCCTAACCCTGACAAACACCTAACCCTAACCCTAACCTAACCCTAAACTTAACCCTAATCCTAACCCTAACACTAACGTAAACCTAACCCTAAACCTAACCCTAATCCTAAGCCTAACGCAAACCTAACCAAAACCCTAACTCTAACTTTAACCCGTACCCTAAACCCTAGCCCTAACCGTAACCCTATCCCTAACCCTAACCCTAACCTTAAACTTAACCTTCACCCTAACCCTAAGGAAAACCTAACACTAACCCTAACCCTAACACTAACGCAATCCTAACACTAACCCTAAACCTAACCCTAAACGTAACGCAAACCTAACCCTAAATGCTAACCTAACCATAAACCTAACCCAAACTCTATCGTTAATTTAAGCCTAACCCTAACTCTTAACCCTAACCCTAACCCTAACCCTAACCCTAACGATAACCCTAACGCAAAACTAACCATAACCCTAACCCTAACCCTAACCCTAAACCTAACCCTAAACCTAACCCTAACGCAAATCTAACCCTAACCATAACCCTAACCCTAACGCTAACCCTAACCCTAACCCTAATGAAAACCCTACCCTAACCCTAATCCTAACCCTAACCCTAACCGTAACACAAACCTAAGCCTAACACTAACCCTAACCCTAACCCTAAACCTAACCCTAAACCTAACCCTAACTATAAAACCCTAAAGCTAACACTAACCCGAACTCTACCCGTAACACTAAACCCTTAGCCATAACCCTAATTCTAACCATAACCCTAACCCTAACGCAAACATAACCCTAAACCTAACACTAACCATAACCTAAGCCTAACTCTAAGCCAAACCCTAACCCTAAAGCTAACCGTAAACCTAACCCTAACGCAAACCTATCCCTAACCCTAAGCCTAACTCTAACGCAAACCTAAACCTAACCCTAAACCTAACCCTAACCCTAACGCTAACCTAACCCTAAACCTAAACCTAAACCTAACCCAAACCCTAACCCTAAGGCAAACCTAAACCTAACCCTAACCCTAACCCTAACCTTAAACCTAACCTTAACCCTAACCTTAACGAAAACTTAAACCTAACCCTAATCCTAACCCTAACCCTAACGCAAACCTAACCCTAACCCTAACCCTAACCCTAAACCTAAGTCAACCAAGCCCTAAATCCTAACCCTATCCCTACACCTAACCCTAACCCTAACGCAAACCTAACCCTAAACCTAACCCTAACCCTAACCATAACATTAACGCAAACCTAACCCTAACCCTAAAAATAACCCAAACCCTAACCCTAACCCTAAAGCAAACCTAACCCTAACCCTAAACCTAACCCTAAACCTAACCCAAAGCTTAACCCTAACGCAAACCTAACCCTAACCCTAACCCTAACGCAAACCTAACCCTAACCCTAACCCTAACCCTAAACCTAACGCAAACCAAACCCTAAACCTAACCCTAACCCTAACCCTAACCCTAACGCAAACCTAACCCTAACCCTAACCCTAACCCTAACGCAAACCTAACCCTAAACCTAACCCTAACCCTAAACTTAACCCAAACCCTAACCCTAAGGCAAACCTAAACCTAAACCTAACCCTAACCCTAAACCTAACGCTAACCCTAACCAAAACCCTAACGCAAACCTAACAGTAAACCTAACCCTAAACCTAACCCTAAACCCTAGCCCTATGCCTAACCCTAACCCTAACCGTAACCCTAACCCTAACGCAAACCTAACCCTAACCCTAAACCTAAACCTAACCCTAACATTAAACTAACCTTAACCCTAACCCTAACCCTAACGCAAACCTAACCCTAACCCTAAACATAACCCTAACCCTAAACCCTAAACCTAACACTAACCTAACACTAACCCTAACCCTAACCCTAACCTAAGCCTAACTCTTACCCTAACCCCAAACCTAAACCTAACCCTAACCCCAAACCTAACCCTAATCCTAACGCAAACCTAACCCTAATCCTAACTCTAACCCTAACCCTAACCCTATCCCTAACGCAAAAATAACCCTAACCCTAACACTAACCATAACCTAAGCCTTACTCTAAGCCAAACCCTAACCCTAAACCTAACCGTAACCCTAACCCTAACGCAAACCTATCCCTAAATGCTAACCTAACCATAAACCTAACCCTAACCCTATCGTTAACTTAAGCCTAACCCTAACTCTTAACCCTAACCCTAACCCTAACCCTAACCCTAACGATAACCCTAACGCAAAACTAACAATAACCCTAACCTTAACCCTAACCCTAAACCTAACCCTAAACCTAACCCTAACGCAAATCTAACCCTAACCATAACCCTAATCCTAACGCTAACCCTAACCCTAACACTAATGAAAACCCTACCCTAACCCTAATCCTAACCCTAACCCTAACCGTAACACAAACCTAAGCCTAACACTAACCCTATCCCTAACCCTAACCCTAACCCTAACCCTAACCCTAACCCTAACCCTAACACTAACCCTAACCCTAACCCTAACCCGAACTCTACCCGTAACCCTAAACCCTTAGCCATAACCCTAAATCTAACCATAAACCTAACCCTAACGCAAACATAACCCTAACCCTAACACTAACCATAACCTAAGCCTAACTCTAAGCCAAACCCTAACCCTAAACCTAACCGTAACCCTAACCCTAACGCAAACCTATCCCTAACCCTAACCCTAACTCTAACGCAAACCTAACCCTAACCCTAAAGCTAACCCTAACCCTAACGCAAACCTAACCCTAACCCTAACCCTAAACCTAACCCAAACCCTAACCCTAAGGCAAACCTAACCCTAACCCTAACCCTAACCCTAACCCTAACCTTAAACCTAACCTTAACCCTAACCTTAACGAAAACCTAACCCTAAACCTAACCCTAACCCTAACCGTAACATTAACGCAAACCTAACCCTAACCCTAAAAATAACCCAAACCCTAACCCTAACCCTAAAGCAAACCTAACCCTAACCGTAACCCTAACCCTAAACCTAACCCAAAGCTTAACCCTAACGCAAACCTAACCCTAACCCTAACGCAAACCTAACCCTAACCCTAACCCTAACCCTAAACCTAACGCAAACCAAACCCTAAACCTAACCCTAACCCTAACCCTAACGCAAAACTAACCCTAACCCTAACCCTAACCCTAACCCTAACGCAAACCTAACCCTAACCCTAACCCTAACCCTAAACTTAACCCAAACCCTAACCCTAAGGCAAACCTAACCCTAAACATAACCATAACCCTAAACCTAACGCTAACCCTAACCAAAACCCTAACGCAAACCTAACAGTAAACCTAACCCTAAACCTAACCCTAAACCCTATCCCTATCCCTAACCCTAACCCTAACCGTAACCCTAACCATAACGCAAACCTAACCCTAACCCTAAACCTAAACCTAACCCTAACCTTAAACTAACTTTAACCCTAACCCTAACGTAAACCTAACCCTAACCTTAACCCTAACATTAACCCTAGACCTAACCCTAACAATAACCCTAACCGTAACCCTAACCCTAACGCAAACCTAACCCTAACATTAACCCTATACCTAACCCAACCCTAACTCTAACCCTAACCCTAACCCTAACTCAAACATAACCCTAACCCTAACCCTAAAGCTAACCCTAAACTAAAAACTAACCTTAAACCTAACCCTAATGCAAACCTAACCCTAACCCTAACTCTCACTCTAACCCTAACCCTAAACCCTAACCCTAACCGTAACCCTAACCCTAACGCAAACCTAAACCTAACCCTAAATCTAAACGTAGCCCTAACCTTAAACTAACCTTAACCCTAAACCTAACGTAAACCTAACCCTAACCTTAACCCTAACACTAACCCTAGACCTAACCCTAACCATAACCCTAAGCGTAACCCTAACACTAACGCAAACCTAACCCTAACATTAACCCTAACCCTAACGCAACCCTAACCCTACCCTAACCCTAACCCTAACCCTAAAGCTAACCCTAAACTTAAAACTAACCTTAATCCTAACCCTAACGCAAACCTAACCCTAACCATAACTCTTACTCTAACCCTAACCCTAAACCTTAGCCTAGCACTAACCCTAACCCTAACGCAAACCTAAACGTAACCCTAACCCTAACCCTAACCTTAAACCTAACCTTAACCCTAACTCTAACGCAAACCTAACCCTAACGCTAACCCTAACCCTAATCCTAATGCAAACCTAACCCTAACCCTAACCCTAACCCTAAACCTAAACCTAAACCGAACGCAAACCTAACACTAAATCCTAACCCTAA
>NC_142502.1:112542500-112547500 GCF_057876585.1 Rhinolophus sinicus
TAACCCTAACACTAAATCCTAACCCTAACCCTAACCCTAACCCTAACGCAAACCTAACCCTAACCCTAACCCTAACCCTAAACCTAACCCAAACAATAACCGTAAAACACAAACCTAACCCTAACCCTAACCCTAACCCTAACCCTAACGCAAACCTAACCCTAACCCTAACACTAAAACTAACGCAAACCTCACCCTAAATCCTAACCCTAACCCTAACCCTAACCCTAACGCAAACCTAACCCTAAACCTAACCGTAACCTTAACCCTAACACTAACGCAAACCTAACCGTAACCTTAACCCTAAACCTAACCCTAACGCAAAACTAACCCTAACCCTAACCCTAACCCTAACCCTAAACCTAACCGTAACCCTAACCCTAATTCAAACCTAACCCTTACTTTAACCCTAACCCTAACCGAACCCTAACCCTAACCCTAAGCCTAACCCTAACGCAAAACTTACCCTAACACTAACGCTAAAGCTAACCCTAAACTTAAAACTAACCTTAACCCTAACCCTAACGCAAACCTAACCCTAACCCTAACTCTAACTCTAACCCTAACCCTAAACCCTAACCCTAACCCAAACCCTAACCCTAACCCTAACCCAAACGCAAACCTAACCGTAACCCTAACCCTAACCCTAACCTTAAACCTACCTTTAACCCTAACCCTAACGAAAGCTTAACCCTAACCCTAACCCTAACCCTAACCCTAACGCAAACCTAAACCTAACCGTAACCCTAACCCTAACCCTAACCCTTACCCTAACCGTAAGGCAGACCTACCCCTACACCTAACCCTAACCCTAACCCTAACCCTAACAATAACCTTACCCTAACCATAACCCTAACCCTAAACATAACCCAAACCATAACCCTAACGCAAACCTAACTCTAACCCTAACCCTAAACCTAACCCTAACGCAAACCTAACCATAACCCAAACCCTAACACTAACCCTAACCCTAACGGAAACCTAACCGTAACCCTAACCCTAACCCTAAACTTAAACCTACCTTTGACTCTAACCCTATCGAAAACTTAACCCTAACCCTAACCCTAACCCCAACCCTAACCCTTACCCTAACCCTAAGGCAGACCTACCCCTACACCTAACCCTAACCCTAAACCTAACCCTAAACCTAACCCTAAACCTACCACTACCCATAACCCTTACCCTAACACTAACCATAACCCTAACCCTAAACATTAACACTAACCCTAACCCTAACCCTACCCTAACCCTAATCCTAAGTCTAAACCTAACCCTAACCCTAAAACTAACCTAACCCTAACATTGACCCTAACCTAACCCTAAACCTAAACCTACCTCTAACCCTAACCCTAATCCTAACCCTAACCCTAACACTAAACCCTAAACCTAAACCTAGCCCTATCCATAACCCTAACCCTAACAGTAACCCTAACCCTAACGCAAACCTAACCCTAAACCTAACCCTAAACCTAACCCTATACCTAACCCTAACTTTAAACCTAACCCTAACGCAAACCTAACCCTAACACTAACCCTAACCCTAACGCAAACCTAACCCTAAACCTAACCCTAACCCTAAACGTAAACCTAAATCTAACCCTAACGCAAACCTAACCCTAAACCTAACACTAACCCTAAACCTAAAGCAAACCTAACCCTAAACCTAATCCTAACCCTAACGCTAACCTAAACCTAACCCTAACCTAAACCCTAACCCTAACCTAACCGTACCCCTAACCCTAACCTTAATCCTACCACTAACCCTAACCCTAAACCTAAATCTAACCATAAACCCTAACCCTAACCCTAACCCTACCCTAACTTTACCCGAACACTTACCCTAACCTTAAACCCTAAACCTAACCCTAAACTAATACTAACCCTAACCCTAACACTAACCCTAACGTAAGCCTAACTCTAACCCTAACCCTAACCCTAAACCTTACACTAAACCTAACTCTAACGCAAACCTAACGCTAACCCTAACCCTAACCCTAACCCTAACCCTAACGCTAACCTAACCCTAAACCTAACCATAACCATAACCATAACCCTAAACCTAACGCAAACCTAAACCTAACCCTAACTCTAACCCTAAACCTAACACAAACCCTAACCTTAACGCAAACTTAACCCTAACCCTAACCCTAACCGTACACCTAACGCAAACCTAACCCTAACCCTAACCCTAACCCTAAACCTAACCCTAACCGTAACCCTAACGCAAACCTAACCCTAACCCTAACCATAACCATAAACCTAACGCAAACCTAACCCTAACCCTAACCCTAACCCTAACCCTAACCCTAACCCTTACCCTAACCGTAAGGCAGACCTACCCCTACACCTAACCCTAACCCTAACCCTAACCCTAACAATAACCTTACCCTAACCATAACCCTAACCCTAAACATAACCCAAACCATAACCCTAACGCAAACCTAACTCTAACCCTAACCCTAAACCTAACCCTAACGCAAACCTAACCATAACCCAAACCCTAACACTAACCCTAACCCTAACGGAAACCTAACCGTAACCCTAACCCTAACACTAAACTTAAACCTACCTTTGACTCTAACCCTATCGAAAACTTAACCCTAACCCTAACCCTAACCCCAACCCTAACCCTTACCCTAACCCTAAGGCAGACCTACCCCTACACCTAACCCTAACCCTAAACCTAACCCTAAACCTAACCCTAAACCTACCACTACCCATAACCCTTACCCTAACACTAACCATAACCCTAACTCTAAACATTAACACTAACCCTAACCCTAACCCTACCCTAACCCTAATCCTAAGTCTAAACCTAACCCTAACCCTAAAACTAACCTAACCCTAACATTGACCCTAACCTAACCCTAAACCTAAACCTACCTCTAACCCTAACCCTAATCCTAACCCTAACCCTAACACTAAACCCTAAACCTAAACCTAGCCCTATCCATAACCCTAACCCTAACAGTAAAACTAACCCTAACGCAAACCTAACCCTAAACCTAACCCTAAACCTAACCCTATACCTAACCCTAACTTTAAACCTAACCCTAACGCAAACCTAACCCTAACACTAACCCTAACCCTAACGCAAACCTAACCCTAAACCTAACCCTAACCCTAAACGTAAACCTAAATCTAACCCTAACGCAAACCTAACCCTAAACCTAACACTAACCCTAAACCTAAAGCAAACCTAACCCTAAACCTAATCCTAACCCTAACGCTAACCTAAACCTAACCCTAACCTAAACCCTAACCCTAACCTAACCGTACCCCTAACCCTAACCTTAATCCTACCACTAACCCTAACCCTAAACCTAAATCTAACCATAAACCCTAACCCTAACCCTAACCCTACCCTAACTTTACCCGAACACTTACCCTAACCTTAAACCCTAAACCTAACCCTAAACTAATACTAACCCTAACACTAACCCTAACGTAAGCCTAACTCTAACCCTAACCCTAACCCTAAACCTTACACTAAACCTAACTCTAACGCAAACCTAACGCTAACCCTAACCCTAACCCTAACCCTAACCCTAACGCTAACCTAACCCTAAACCTAACCCTAACCATAACCATAACCCTAAACCTAACGCAAACCTAAACCTAACCCTAACTCTAACCCTAAACCTAACCCAAACCCTAACCTTAACGCAAACTTAACCCTAACCCTAACCCTAACCGTACACCTAACGCAAACCTAACCCTAACCCTAACCCTAACCCTAAACCTAACCCTAACTGTAACCCTAACGCAAACCTAACCCTAACCCTAACCATAACCATAAACCTAACGCAAACCTAACCCTAACCCTAACCCTAACCCTAACCCTAACCATAACCCTAACGCAAACCTAACCCTAAACTTAACCCTAACCCTAACGCTAACCCTAACGCAAACCTAAACCTAACCCTAACCCTAACCCTAACCCTAACACAAACCTAACCCTAACCATAAACCTAACCCTAAACCTAACCCAAACCATAACCCTAACGCAAACTTAACTCTAACCCTAACCCTAAACCTAACCCTAACGCAAACATAACCCTAACCCTAACGCAAACCTAACCCTAACCCTAACCCTAACCCTAAACCTAACGCAAACCAAACCCTAAACCTAACCCTAACCCTAACCCTAACGCAAAGCTAACCCTAACCCTAACCCTAACCCTAACCCTAACGCAAACCTAACCCTAACCCTAACCCTAACCCTAAACTTAACCCAAACCCTAACCCTAAGGCAAACCTAACACTAAACCTAACCCTAACCCTAAACCTAACGCTAACCCTAACCAAAACCCTAACGCAAACCTAACAGTAAACCTAACCCTAAACCTAACCCTAAACCCTAGCCCTATCCCTAACACGAACCCTAACCGTAACCCTAACCCTAACGCAAACCTAACCCTAACCCTAAACCTAAACCTAACCCTAACCTTAAACTAACCTTAACCCTAACCCTAACGTAAACCTAATCCTAACCTTAACCCTAACACTAACCCTAGACCTAACCCTAACAATAACCCTAACCGTAACCCTAACCCTAACGCAAACCTAACCCTAACATTAACCCTATACCTAACCCAACCCTAACTCTAACCCTAACCCTAACCCTAACTCAAACATAACCCTAACCCTAACCCTAAAGCTAACCCTAAACTAAAAACTAACCTTAACCCTAACCCTAATGCAAACCTAACCCTAACCCTAACTCTCACTCTAACCCTAACCCTAAACCCTAACCCTAACCGTACCCCTAACCCTAACGCAAACCTAAACCTAACCCTAAATCTAAACGTAACCCTAACCTTAAACTAACCTTAACCCTAAACCTAACGTAAACCTAACCCTAACCTTAACCCTAACACTAACCCTAGACCTAACCCTAACCATAACCCTAAGCGTAACCCTAACACTAACGCAAACCTAACCCTAACATTAACCCTAACCCTAACCCAACCCTAACCCTACCCTAACCCTAACCCTAA
>NC_142502.1:112555000-112617500 GCF_057876585.1 Rhinolophus sinicus
CCTAACGCAAACCTTACCCTAACCCTATCCGTAACCCTAACCTTAACCATGAACCTAACCAAAACCCTAACGCAAACCTATCCCTAACCCTAAACTTAAACCTAACCCTAACATTAAAACTAACCTTAAACCTAAACCTAAACCTAAACCTACCCCTACCCATAACCCTGAGCCTAACACTTACCATAACCCTAACCCTAAACACTAACTCTAACCTTAACCCTAACCCTAAGCTAACCCTAATCCTAAGCCTAACACTAACCCTAAACATAAACCTAAACCTAATCCTAACGCTAACATTGACTGTAACCTACACCTAAACCTAATCCTTACTCTAACCCTAACCATAATCCTAACACTAACCCTAACACTAAACCCTAAACCTAACCCTAACCCTAACGAAAATCTAACCATAACCCTAACCCTAAGCCTAACGCAAACCTAAACCTAAACTTAAGCCCTAAACCTAACCCAAACCCTAACCCTAACGCAAACCTAACCCTAACCCTAACCCTAACCTTAACCCTAACCTAAACTTAATCCGAACCCTAACCCTAACCTTAACCCTAACACTAACCCTAACCCTAAACCTAACATTAACCTGAACCCTAACCCTAACCCTAACCCTAACCCTAACCGTAACACTAAACCTAACACAAACCTAACCCTAACCCTTACTCTAACCCTTAACCTAATCCTAACCGTAACCCTAACGCAATCCTAACCCTAGCCCTAACCCTAACACTTCCGAAAAACTAACCCTAACCCTAAACCTAACCCTAACCCTAAACTTAACCCTAACCCTAACCCTAACCTTAACTTAAAACTAAGCCTAAACTTAACGTTAACAATAAAACCCTAAAGCTAACCTTAACTCTAAACCTAACCCTAAACATAAACCCTAGCCCTATGCCTAACCCTAACCCTAACCGTAACCCTAACCCTAATGCAAACCTAACCCTAACCCTAACCCTAACCTTAACCCTAACGCATACCTAACCCTAACCCTAACCCTAACCTTAAACCTAACCCTAACCCTAACCCTAACACTAACATAAACCAAACCCAAACACTAACCCTAACACTAACCCTAACCCTAAATCTAATTTTAAAACTAAACCCTAACCATAACCCTAACCCTGACTCTAAAGCTAATCTAAACATAACCCTAACATAAACCCTAAACCAAACATGAAAACTAACCTTAACCCTAACCCTAACCTAACCCTAACCCTAACGCAAACCTAACCCTAACCCTAACCCTAACCGTAAACCTAACGCAAACCTCAACCTAAATCCTAACCTTAACCCTAACCCTAACAGTAACGCTAACGCAAACCTAACCCTAAACCTAAGCCTAACCCTAACCATAACACTAACGCAAACCAAACCCTAACCCTACCCCTAACGCAAACCTAACCCTAACCCTAACCATAGCCCTACACCTAACCCAAACCGTAACCCTAACGCAAACCTAACACTAAGCTAACCCTAATCCTAACGCAAACCTTACCCTAACCCTAACCCTAAACCTAACCCTAACCATAACTCTAACCCAAACCCTAACGCAATCCTAACCCTAACCCTAAACCTAAACCTAACCCTAACATTAAAACTAACCTTAACCCTAACACTAACGCAAACATACCCCTACCCCTAACCCTAAACCTAACCCTAACCCTAACCCTAACCCTAACGCAAACCTAACCCTAACCGTAACACTAACCCTAACGCAAATCTAACCCTAAAACTAACCCTAAACGGAACCCTAACCGTAACCCTAACCCTAACGGAAACATAACCCTAAACCTAAACCTAACCTAACCCTAATCCTATACCCTAACTATAACTGTACCATAACCTAACACTAACCCTATACCCTAACCCTAACTCTACCCTAACATAACCCTAAACCTAACCCTAACCCTAAATCTATCGCAAACCTAACCATAACCCTAACCTAACCCTAACCCTAACCCTAAAGCTAACCCTAAACTTAAAACTAAACTTAACCCTACCCTAACGCAAACATAACCCTAACCCTAACTCTAACTCTAACCCTAACCCAAACCCTAACCCTAACCCTAACCCTAACCCTAACCCTAACCCTAACCCTAACGCAAACCTAACACTAACCCTAACACTAACCCTAAACCTAACGCAAACCTAACCGTAAATCCTAACCCTAACCCTAAACCTAACGCAAACCTAACCATAACCCTAACCCTAACCCTAAACTTAAACCTAACCTTAACCCTAACCCTAACGAAAACCTAACCCTAACCTTATCCCTAACCCTAACCCTGACAAAAACGTAACCCTAACACTAACCCTAACCCCAAAAACGAACGCAAACCTAACCCTAAATCCTAACCCTAACCCTAAACCTAACGCAAACCTAACCCTAAACCTAATCCTAACCCTAATCCTAACCCTAACGCAAATCTAAACCTAACCCTAACCCTAACCCTAACGCAAACCTAACCCTAACCATAACCCTAACCCTAACCCTAACCCTAACCCTAACCCTAATCATAACCCAAAACCTAACACTAAGGCAAACCTAACCCTAACCTAACCCTAACCCTAACCTAACCGTAACCCAACCCTAACCCTAACCCTAACCCTAACGCAAACCTAACCCTAACCTTAATCCTAACCGTAACCTAACGCAAACCTAACCCTAAATCCTAAACCTAACCCTAACCCTAAACCTAACGCTAACGCAAACCTAACCCTAAACATAACC
The DNA here is from genome assembly GCF_057876585.1 of Rhinolophus sinicus. Taxonomy (NCBI): domain Eukaryota; kingdom Metazoa; phylum Chordata; class Mammalia; order Chiroptera; family Rhinolophidae; genus Rhinolophus; species Rhinolophus sinicus. Next base: position 112,557,750 of record NC_142502.1, read on the forward strand.
CTAACCCAAAACCTAACGCATTAACCCTAACCCTAACCCTAACCCTAACCCTAGCCCTAACCCTAACCCTAACGCAAACCTAACCCTAAACCTAACCCTAACCCTAACACAAACCTAACCCTAACCCTAACCCTAACCCTAACACTAACATATACCTAACCCTACCCCTAACCCTAAATCTAACCCTAACGCAAACCTAACCCTAACCCTAATCCTAACCCTAACCCTAAACCTAACCTAAACCTAACCCAAAACCTACCCCTAACCCTAACCCTAACGATAACGCAAACCTAACCCTAACCCTAACCCTAACGCAAACCTAACCCTAAACATAACCCTAAACCTAACCATAACCCTATACCCTAACACTAACCCTACCCTAACCTAATCCTAAACCTATACCCTAACCCTAACTCTACCCTAACCTAACACTAAACCTAACCCTGACCCTAACCTAAGCCTAACTCTTACACTGACACCTAACCCTAAACCTAACCCTAACCCTAACCTAACACTAACCTAAACCTAACCCTAACTTAAGCCTAACTCTTACCCTAACCCTAACCCTAAACTTAACCCTAACCCTAACCCTAACGCAAACCTAACCCTAACCCTAACCCTAACCCTAACCCTAACCCTAACCCTAAACCTAACGCAAAACTAACCCTAACCCTAACCCTACCCCTAAGCCTAAACATAACCCTAACCCTAACCCTAACCTTAATGCAAACCTAACCCTAAACTTAACGATAACTATAAAACCCTATCGCTAAACTTAACCCTAACCCTAACCCTAACCCTAAACCATATCCCTATCCCTAACCCTAACCCTAACCGTAACCCTAAACATAACGCAAACCTAACCCTAACCCTAACCATAAACCTAACCCTAAACATAACCCTAACCCTAACCCTAACCCTAACGCAAACCTAACCCTAACCCTAACCCTAACGCAAACCTAACCCTAACCCTAACCCTAACCCTAAACCTAACCCTAACCCGAACCCTAACGCAAACCTAACCCTAACCCTAAACCTAACCCTAACTCTAACCCTAACCCTAAAGCAAACATAACCCTAACCCTAACCCTAACCATAACCCTAACGCAAACCTAACCCTAACCCAAACCATAACCTTAACCCTAACACAAACCTAACCCTAACCCAAACCCTAAACCTAAACCTAACCCAAACCATAACCATAACTCAAACCTAACCATAACCATAACCCTAAACATAACCCTAACGCAAACCTAACCCTAACCCTAACCCTAACCCTAAGGCAAACCTAACCGTAACCCTAACCATAACCGTAAACTTAAACCTACCCTTAACCCAAACCCTAACGAAAACTTAACCCTAACCCTAACCCTAACCTAATGCAAACCTAACCCTAAATCCTAACCCTAATCCTAACCCTAACCATAACCCTAACCCTAACGCAAACCTAACCCTAAACCTAACCCTAACCCTAACCCTAACCCTAACCCTAACCCTAACCCTAACCCTAACCCTAACCCTAAAGCAAACCTAACCCTAATCCTAACCCTAACCCTAAACGTAACCCAAACCCTAACCCTAACGCAAACCTAACCCTAACACTAACCCTAACCCTAAACCTAACCCTAACACGAAGGCAACCCTAACGCAAACCTAACCGTAACCCTAAACCTAAACCTAAACCTAACCCTAACAATAAAACTAACCTAAAACCTAACCCTAACGCAGACTTCCCGTACCCCTAACCCTAACTCAAACCCTAACCCTAAACCTAACCCTAAACATACCTCTACCCATAACCCTAACCCTAACACTAACCATTACCCTAACCCTAAACATTAACTCTAACCCTAACCCTAACCCTAACCTAACCCTAATCCTAAGTCTAACCCTAACCCTAACCCTAAACCTACCCTAACCCTAACCGTAACCATAAACCTAACGCAAATCTAACCCTAAATCCTAAACCTAACCCTAAACCTAACCCTACCCTAACGCAAACCTAACCCTAAACCTAACCCTAACCCTAACACTAACGAAAACCTAACCCTAACCCTAACCGTAACCCTAACCCTAACGCAAACCTAACCCTAACCCTAACCCTAACCCTAACCCTAACCCCAACCCTAAACCCTAACCCTAACCATAACCCTAACCCTGACACTAACCATAACGCAAAACTAACCGTAACCCTAACCCTAACCCTAACCCTAACCCTAACGCAAACCTAACACTAACCCAAACCATAACCTTAACCCTAACACAAACCTAAACCTAACCCTAACCCTAAACCTAAACCTAACCCAAACCATAACCATAACGCAAACCTAACCCTAACCATAACCCTAAACCTAACCCTAACGTAAACCTAACCGTAACCCTAACCCTAACCCTAACCCTATCCCTAACCCTAACGCAAACCTAACTTTAACCTCACCCTATCCCTAACCCTAACGCAAACCTAACCCTAACACTAACCCTAACCTTAACCTAACACTAACCCGAAGCCAAACCCTAACGCAAACCTAACCGTAACCCTAAACCTAAACCTAGCCCTAACATTAAAACTAACTTAACCCTAACCCTAACGCAGACTACCCCTACCTCTAACCGTAACCAAAACCCTAACCCTAAACCTAACCCTAAACATACCTCTACCCATAACCCTAACCCGAACACTAACCATTACTCTAATCCTTAACATTAACTCTAACCCTAACCCTAACCCTAACCTAACCCTAATCCTAAGTCTAAACCTAAACCTAAACCTAACCCTAACATTGACCCTAACCTAACCCTAACCGTAACCCTAATTCTAACCCTAACCCTTATCCTAACACTTAGCCTAACACTAAATCCTAACCCTAACCCTAACCCTAATGCAAACCTAACCATAACCATAACCCTAACCCTAACGCAAACCTAACCTAACCCTAAACCTAACCCTAATCCTAAACCTAACGCAAACCTACCCCTAACCATAACCCTAACCTTAACGGAAACTTAGTCCTAACCCTAACCCTAACACTAACGCAAACCTACAATTAAACCTAACCCTAAACCTAACCCTAATCCTAACCCTAACACAAACCTAAACCTAACCCTAACACTAACCCTAACCCTAACACTAACCCCAACCTAAGCCTAACTCTAAACCTAACCCTAACCCTAAACCTTACCCTAACCCTAAAATTAACGCAAACCTAACCCTAAACATAACCCTAACCATAACCATAACCCTCACGCAAACCTAAACTAACCCTAACCCTGACCCTAACCCTAACGCAAATCTAACCCTAACCCTAACTCTAACCCTAAACCTAACCCAAAACTTAACTTTAACGCAAAACTAACCCTAACCCTAACCCTAACCCTAACCCTAACGCAAACCTAACCCTAACCCTAACCCTAACCTTAACGGAAACCTAGCCCTAACCCTAACCCTAACACTATCGCAAACCTAACACTAACCCTAAACCTAAACCTAACCCTAATCCTAACCCTAACGCAAAACTAAACCTAACCCTAACACTAACCCTAACCCTAACCTAACCCTAACCCTAAAACCTAACCCTAACCCTACCCTAACCTAAACCTAAAACTAAACCTAATCCTAAACCCTAACACTAACCCTAACCTAACACTAACCCTAACCCTAACCCTAAACTAAGCCTAACTCTTACCCTAAACCTAACCCTGAAACTAACCCTAACCATAACCCTGAAACTAACCCTAACCATAACCCTAAGGCAAACCTAACCCTAACCCTAACACTAACACTAACGCAAACCTGCAACTAACCCTAACCCTAAACCTAACCCTAATCCTAACCCTAACGCAAACCTAAACCTAACCCTAACCCTAACCCTAACCCTAAAACCTAACCCTAACGCTACCCTAACCTAACCCTAAAAATATACCTAATCCTAACCCCTAACCCTAACCCTAACCCAACACTAACCCAAACCCTAACCCTAACCTAAGCCTAAATATTACCCTAACCCTAACCCTAAAACAATCCCTAACCCTAAACCTAACGCAAACCTAACCCTAAACCTAATCCAAACCCTAACCCTAAACCTAAAACAAACCTAACCCTAAACCTAACCCTAACCCTAACCCTAACCATGACGCAAACCTAACCCTAACCCTAACCCTAACCCTATCCCTAACGCAAACCAAACCCTAACCCTAACCCTATACCTAACCCTAACCCTAACCCTAACGCAAACCTAACCCTAACCCTAACCCTAACGCAAACCTAACCCTAAACCTAACCCTAACCCTGACCATAACCGTAACGCAAATCTCACCTAAACCCTAACCCTAACCCTAACCCTAACCCTAACCCTAACCCTAACCCTAACCCTAACCCTAACGCAAACCTAACCCTAAACCTAACACTAACCCTAACCCTAACGCAAACCTAACCCTACCCTAACCCTAAAACTAACCCTAACGCAAACCTAACCCTAAACCTAACCCTAACCCTAACTCTAACACTCTCGCAAACCTAACACTAACCCTAACCCTAAACCTAACCCTAATCCTAACCATAACGCAAACCAAAACCTAACCCTAACACTAACCCTAACGCTAACCTAAACCTAACCCTAAAACCTAACCCTAACCCTACCCTAACCTAACCCTAAAACTAAACCTAATCCTAAACCCTAACCCTAACCCTAACCTAACATTAACCCTAACACTAACCCTAACCTAAGCCTAACTCTTACCCTAACCCTAACCCTAAAACTAACCTTTACCATAACCCTAACGCAAACCTAACCCTAACCGTAACCCTAAACCTAACCCTAAACCTAACGCAAACCTAACCCTAAACCCTAACCCTAATCCTAACCCTAACCCTAACCCTAACCCTAACGCTAACCCTAACGCAAACCTAAACCTAAATCTAACCCTAACCCTAACCATAACGAAAATCTAACCCTAACCCTAACCCTAAACCTAACCCTAACGCAACCTAACCATAACCCTAACCTAACACTAACCCTAGCCCTAACCCTAACCCTAAACCTAAACGTAACCCTAACCCTAACAAAAACCAAACCCTAACCTTAACCCTAACCCTAACCCAACCCTAAACCTAACCCTAAACCTAACCCTAACCCTAAAGCAAACCTATCCCTAACCCTAACTGTAACTCTAACCCTAACCCTAAACCCTAACCCTAACCCTAACGCAAAACTAAACATAACCCTAACACTAACCCCAACCTTAAACCTATCCTTAACCCTACCCTAACGAAAACCTAAACCTAACCCTAACCATGACCCTAACCCTAACGCAAACCTAACCCTAACCAAAACCATAACCTTAAACCTAACGCAAACCTAACCCTAAATCCTAACCCTAACCCTAACCCTAACCCTAACCCTAACACAAACCTAAACCTAAACCTAACCCTAACCCTAACGCTAAACCTAATGCAAACCTAACTCTAACACTAACCCTAACCCTAATCATAACCCTAACACAAACCTAACCCTAACCCTAACCCTAAACCTAAACCTAACCCAAACCATAACCATAACGCAAACCTAACCCTAACCATAACCCTAAACCTAAACCTAACGCAAACCTAACCCTAACCCTAACCCTAACCCTAACGCTAACCCTAACGCAAACCTAACCGTAACCCTAACCCTAACCGTAACCTTAAACCTACCCTTAACCCTAACCCTAATGAAAACTTAACCCTAACCCTAACCCTAACCCTAACGCAAACCTAACCCTAAACCTAACCCTAACCATAACCCTAACCCTAACCCTAAACCTAGCGCAAACCTAACCCTAAATCCTAACCCTAATCCTAACCCTAAACATAACCCTAACCCTAACGCAAACCTAACCCTAAACCTAACCCTAACCCTACCCCTAACGCAAACCTAACCCTAATTCTAACCCTAACCCTAAACGTAGCACAAACCCTAACCTAACGCAAACCTAACCCTAACACTAACGCTAACCCTAAACCTAACCCTAACCCGAACCCAAACCCTAACGCAAACCTAACCGTAACCCTAAACCTAAACCTAAACCTAACATTAAAACTAACCTTAACACTAACCCTAATGCAGACTACCCCTACCCCTAACCCTAACCCTAACCCTAACACTAAACCTAAACATACACCTACCGATAACCCTAACCCTAACACTAACCATTACCCTAACCCTAAAAATTAACTCTAACCCTAACCCTAACCTAACCCTTATCCTAAGTCTAACCCTAACCCTAAACCTAACCCTAAACCTAACCCAAACATTGACCCTAACCTAACCCTAAACCCAACCCTAACTCTAACCATAACCCTAATCCTAACACTTAGCCTAACACTAAACCCTAACCCTAAGCCTAAACCTAATGCAAACCTAACCATAATGCTAACCCTAACCCTAACGCAAACCTAACCCTAACTCTAAACCTAACCCTAACCCTAACCCTAACGCAAACCTAACCCTAACACTTATCCTAACCTTAACGGAAACCTAGCCCAAACCCTAACCCTAACAATTACGCAAATATACCACTAACCCTAACCCTAAACCTAACCTTAATCCTAACCCTAACGCAAACCTAAACTTAACCCTAACACTAACCCTAACGCTAACCCTAACCCTAAAACCTAACCTTAACGCTACCCTAACCTAACCCTAAAACTAAACCTAATCCTAAACCCTAACCCTAAACCTAACGCTAACGCAAACCTAAACCTAACCCTAACACTAACCCTAACCCTAACCCTACTCTAAGCCTAACTCTTACCCTAACCCTAACCCTAAAACAAACCCTAACCCTTAACCTAACGCAAACCTAACCCTAACCCTAACCCGAACCCTAACTCTAATGCATACCTAAAACTAAACCTAACCCTAACCCTAACCCTAAACATAACCCTAACGCAAACCTAACCCTAACCCTAACCCTATCACTAACCCTAACACAAACCTAACCTATCCCTAACCTTAACCCTAAACCTAATCCTAACCCTAACTCTAATGCAAACCTAACCCTAACCCTAACCCTAACCTTAACCTAACCCAAACCCTAACCTTAACACTAAACCTAACCCTAAACCTAACCTTTACCGTAAAATCGAACCCTAACACTAACCCTACCCTAAACCTAATCCTAACCCTAACCCTAACTCAAACCTAACCATAACCCTAACACTAACCCTAAACCTAAAGCAAACCTAACCCTAACCCTAACCCTAAACCTAACCCTAACTCTAACCCTAACCTTAACGCAAACCTAACCCTAAACTTAACGTTAACCATAAAAACCTAAGGCTAATGTTAACTCTAACCCTAACCCTAACCGTAACTCTAACCCTAACGCAAACCTAACCCTAACCCTAACCCTAAACGTAAACCTAAACCTAACCCTAACCCTAACCGTAACGCAAACATAACCCTAACCCTAACCCTAACCCTAACCCTAACGCAAACCTAACCCTAACCCTAACCCTAACCCTAAACCTAACCCGAACCCTAACCCTAACGCAAACCTAACCCTAACCCTAACCCTAACCCTAACCCTAACCCTAACGCAAACCTAACCCTAACCCTAACCCTAAACCTAACCCGAACCCTAACCCTAACGCAAACCTAACCCTAACCCTAACCCTAACCCTAACCCTAACCCTAACGCAAACCTAAACCTAACCCTAACCCTAACCCTAACCCTAACCCTAAACCTAACCCTAACCCTAACGCAAACCTAACCATACACCTAACCCTAACCCTAACCCTAACCCTAATGCAAACCTAAACCTAACCCTAACCCTAACCCTAACCCTAAAGCTAACCCAAAACTTAAAACTAACCTTAACCGTACCCTAACGCAAACTTAACCCTAACCCTAACTCTAACTCTAACCCTAACCCTAACGCACACCTAACCCTAACCCTAAATCTAAACCTAACCCTAACCCTAAAGCTAACCCAAAATTTAAAACTAACCTTAACCGTACCCTAACGCAAACCTAAACCTAACCCTAACTCTAACTCTAAACCTAACCCTAACGCACACCTAACCCTAATCCTAACCCTAACCATAAACCTTACGCAAATCTAACCCTAAATCCTAAACCTAACCCTAAACCTAACCCTAACCCTAAAGCAAACATAACCGTAAACCTAACCCTATCCCTAACCCTAACGAAAACCTAACCCTAACCCTAACCCTAACCCTATGCCTAACGCACACCTACCCTAACCCTAACCTTAACCATAAACCTAACGCGAATCTAACCCTAAATCCTAAACCTAACCCTAAACCTAACCCTAACCCTAACGCAAACCTAACCCTAAAACTAACCCTAAACCTAACTCTAACCCTAACGCAAACCTAACCCTAACCCTAACCCTAAACCTAACCCTAACACAAACCTAACCATAACCCTAAACCTAACACTAAACCTAGCCCAAACCCTAACACTAAACCTAACCGTAACCCTAACCCTAACAAAAACCAAACCCTAACCTTAACCCTAACCCTAACCCAACCCTAAACCTAACCCTAAACCTAACCCTAACCCTTACGCAAACTTATCCCTAACCCTAACTCTAACTCTAACCCTAACCCTAAACCCTAACACTAACCCTAACGCAAAACTAACCATAACCCTAACCCTAACCCTAACCTTAAACCTAACCTTAACCCTAACCCTAACGAAAACCTAACCCTAACCATAACCATGACCCTAACCCTAACGCAAACCTAACCCTAACCCAAACCATAACCTTAAATCTAACGCAAACCTAACCCTAACCCTAAACCTAACCGTAACGCAAACCTAAACCTAAACCTAACCCTAACCCTAACGCTAAACCTAATGCAAACCTAACCCTAACACTAACCCTAACCATAATCTTAACCCTAACACAAACCTAACTCAAATCATAACCATAACGCAAACCTAACCCTAACCATAACCCTAAACCTAAACCTAACGCAAACCTAACCTTAACCCTAACCCTAACCCTAACCCTAACGCAAACCTAACCGCAACCTTAACCCTAACCGTAACCTTAAACCTACCCTTAACCCTAACCCTAACGAAAACTTAACCCTAACCCTAACCCTAACCCTAAAGCAAACCTAACCCTAACCCTAACACTAACCCTAACCCTAACCCTAAACCTAATGCAAACCTAACCCTAAATCCTAACCCTAATCCTAACCTTAAACATAACCCTAACCCTAACGCAAACCTAACCCTAAACCTAACCCTAACCCTAACCCTAGCGCAAACCTAACCCTAATCCTAACCTTAACCCTAAACGTAACCCAAACCCTATCCCTAACGCAAAACTAACCCTAACACTAACCCTAACTCTAAACCTAACCCTAACCCGAACCCAAACCCTAACGCAAACCTAAACGTAACCCTAAACCTAAACCTAAACCTAACATTAAAACTAACCTTAACCCTAACCCTAACGCAGACTACCCCTACCCCTAACTCTAACCCTAACCCTAACCCTAAACCTAAACATACCCCTACCCATAACCCTAAACATAACACTAACCATTACCCTAACCCTAAATATTAACTCTAACCCTAACCCTAACCCTAACCTAACCCTAATCCTAAGTCTAACCCTAACCCTAAACCTAACCCTAAACCTAACCCTAAACCTAACCCTAACATTGACCCTAACCTAACCCTAACCCTAACCCTAACTCTAACCCTAACCCTAATCCTAACACTTAGCCTAACACTAAACCCTAACCCTAACCCTAACCCTAATGCAAACCTAACCATAACCCTAACCCTAACCCTAATGCAAACCTAACCCTAACTCTAAACCTAACCCTAACCCTAACCCTAACGCAAACCTAACCCTAACCCTAACCCTAACCCTAACCCTAACCCTAACCGAAACCGTAACCCAAACCTAACCCTAACCCTAAACCTAAACCTAACCCTAACCTTAAAACAAACCTTAACCCTAAACCTAACGCAAACCTATCCCTAACCCTAACCCTTACCCTAAACCTAACGGAAACATAACTCTATCCCTAACCCTAAAACTAACGCAAACCTAACCCTAAATCCTAACCCTAACTCTAACCCTAAACCTAACAGTAATGGTAAGCTAAACCTAACACTAACCATAACCCTAACCCTAACGCTAACCTAACCCTAGCCTAAACCTAATCCTAACATGAAACCTAACTCTAACCCTAACCTAACCATAACCCTAAAGCTAACCCTAAACCTACCACTACCTCTAACCATAAACCTAAACCTAACCCTAAACCTAACCCTAAACCTACCCCTACCCATAACGCTAACCCTAACACTAACCATAACCCTAACCATAAACATTAACTCTAACCCTAATCCTAACCCTAACGTAACCCTAATCCTAAGTCTAACTCTAACCCCAAACCCTAACCCTAATCCTAACCCTAACCCTAACCCTAACCCTAAACCTACCTCTAACCCTAACCCTAATCCTAACCCTAACCCTAACCCTAAACACTAACCCTAACCCTAACCCTAAACCTGAACCTAACCCTAACCCTAACGCAAACCTAACGCTAACCCTAACCCTAACCCTAACCCTACCCTAACGCAAACCTAACCCTAACCCTATCCCTAACCCTAACGCTAACCCTAACCCTAAAGAAAACCTAACCCTAACCCTAACCCTAACCCTAACCCTAACGCACACCTAACCCTAACCCTAACCCTAACCCTAAATCTAACGCAAATCTAACCCTAAATCCTAAACCTAACCCTAAATCTAACCCTAACCCTAACGCAAACCTAACCATACACCTAACCCTAACCCTAACCCTAACCCTAAGGCAAACCAAAATTAACCCTAACCCTAACCCTAACCCTAACCCTAAACCTAACCCTAACCCTAAAGCTAACCCAAAACTTAAAACTAACCTTAACCGTACCCTAACGCAAACCTAACCCTAACCCTAACTCTAACTCTAAACCTAACCCTAACGCACACCTAACCCTAATCCTAACCCTAACCATAAACCTAACGCAAATCTAACCCTAAATCCTAAACCTAACCCTAAACCTAACCCTAACCCTAACGCAAACATAACCCTAAACCTAACCCTATCCCTAACCCTAACGAAAACCTAACCCTAACCCTAACCCTAACCCTATCCCTAACGCACACCCAACCCTAACCCTAACCCTAACCATAAACCTAACGCAAATCTAACCCTAAATCCTAAACCTAACCCTAAACCTAACCCTAACCCTATCCCTAACGCACACCTAACCCTAACCCTAACCCTAAACCTAAACTTAACCCTAACCCTAACCCTAACGAAAACCTAACCCTAACCCTAACCCTAACCCTAACGCAAACATAACCCTAACCCTAACCCTATCCCTAAACCTAACACTAACCCTAAAGCTAACCCAAAACTTAAAACTAACCTTAACCGTACCCTAACGCAAACCTAACGCTAACCCTAACTCTAACTCTAACCATAACCCTAAACCCTAACCCTAACCATAACCCTAACCCTAACACTAACCATAACGCAAAACTCACCGTAACCCTAAATCTAAACCTAACCTTAAAAATAACCTTAACCCTAACCCGAACGAAAACCTAACCCTAACCCTATCTCTAACCCTAACCCTGACGCAAACGTAACCCAAACCCTAACCCTAACCCTAAACCTAACGCAAACCTAACCCTAAATCCTAACCCTAACACTAAACCTAACCCTAACCCTAACCCTAACGCAAACCTAACCCTAAACCTAACCATAACCCTAACCCTAACCCTAATGCAAACCTAACCCTACACCTAACCCTAACCCTAACCCTAACCATAACCCAAACCCTAACGCAAACCTAATCCTAACCCTAATCCTAACCCTAACCCTAACCCTAACCTAAACTTAACCCTAACCCTAACCCTAATCCTAACGCAAACCTAACCCTAAATTCTAACACTAACCCTAACCCTAACCCTAACGCAAACCTAACCCTAACCCTAACCCTAACCCTAACCCTAACCATAATGCAAACCTAACCCTAACCATAACCCTAATCGTAAACCCTAACCCTAACCCTAACCCTAACCGATCACTAACCCTAACCTAACCCTAACCTAAGCCTAACTCTTACCCTAACCCTAACCCTAAACCTAACCCTAACTCTAACATTAACGCAAAACTAACCCTAACCCTAACCCTAACCCTAACCCTAACCATAAGCCTAACGCACACCTAACCCTAAACCTAACGCTAACCCTAAACCTAAACATAACCCTAACCCTACCCTAACCTTAAGGCAAACCTAAACCTAATCTTAACGTTAACCATAAAACCCTAACGCTAACCTTAACCATAAGCATAACCCTAACCCTAAACACTAGCCCTATCCCTAACCCTAACACTAACCCTAACGCTAACCCTAACCCTAAAACCTAACCCTAACGCTACCCTAACCTAACCCTAAAACTAAACCTAATCCTAAACCCTAACCCTAATCCTAACCCTAACGCAAACCTAAACCTAACCCTAATACTAACCCTAACACTAACCCTACCCTAAGCCTAACTCTTACCCTAACCCTAACCCTAAAACAAACCCTAACCCTTAACCTAACGCAAACCTAACCCTAACCCTAATCCAAAACCTAACCCTATCCCTAACGCAAACCTAACCCTAACCCTAATCCTATACCTAACCCTAACACTAACCCTAACGCAAACCTAACCCTAAACCTAACCCTAACCCTAACCTTAACACTAACGGAAACATAACCCTAACCCTAACCCGAACCTTAACTCTAATGCATACCTAACACTAACCCTAACCCTAACCCTAACCCTAACCCTAACCCTAACACTAACCCTAACCCTAATGCATACCTAACCCTAACCCTAACCATAACCCTAACGCAAACCTAACCCTAAACCTAACCCTAACCCTAACCCTAACCCTAACCCTAACCCTAACCCTAACCCTAAAACTAACCCCAACCTAAGCCTAACCCTAAACCTAACCCTAACCCTAACCCTAACCCTAACGGAAACCTAACCCTAACCCTAACCCTAACCCTAACCCTAACCCTAACCCTAACCCTAACCCTAACGCAAACCTAACCCTAACCCTAACCCTAACCCTAAACCTAACCCGAACCCTAACCCTAACGCAAACCTAACCCTAACCCTAACCCTAACCCTAACCCTAACGCAAACCTAACCCTAACCCTAACCCTAACCCTAAACCTAACCCGAACCCTAACCCTAACGCAAACCTAACCCTAACCCTAACCCTAACCCTAACCCTAACCCTAACGCAAACCTAAACCTAACCCTAACCCTAACCCTAACCCTAACCCTAAACCTAACCCTAACCCTAACGCAAACCTAACCATACACCTAACCCTAACCCTAACCCTAACCCTAATGCAAACCTAAACCTAACCCTAACCCTATCCCTAACCCTAAAGCTAACCCAAAACTTAAAACTAACCTTAACCGTACCCTAACGCAAACTTAACCCTAACCCTAACTCTAACTCTAACCCTAACCCTAACGCACACCTAACCCTAACCCTAACCCTAAACCTAACCCTAACCCTAAAGCTAACCCAAAACTTAAAACTAACCTTAACCGTACCCTAACGCAAACCTAAACCTAACCCTAACTCTAACTCTAAACCTAACCCTAACGCACACCTAACCCTAATCCTAACCCTAACCATAAACCTTACGCAAATCTAACCCTAAATCCTAAACCTAACCCTAAACCTAACCCTAACCCTAACGCAAACATAACCGTAAACCTAACCCTATCCCTAACCCTAACGAAAACCTAACCCTAACCCTAACCCTAACCCTATGCCTAACGCACACCTACCCTAACCCTAACCTTAACCATAAACCTAACGCGAATCTAACCCTAAATCCTAAACCTAACCCTAAACCTAACCCTAACCCTAACGCAAACCTAACCCTAAAACTAACCCTAAACCTAACTCTAACCCTAACGCAAACCTAACCCTAACCCTAACCCTAAACCTAACCCTAACACAAACCTAACCATAACCCTAAACCTAACACTAAACCTAGCCCAAACCCTAACACTAAACCTAACCGTAACCCTAACCCTAACAAAAACCAAACCCTAACCTTAACCCTAACCCTAACCCAACCCTAAACCTAACCCTAAACCTAACCCTAACCCTTACGCAAACTTATCCCTAACCCTAACTCTAACTCTAACCCTAACCCTAAACCCTAACACTAACCCTAACGCAATCCTAACCATAACCCTAACCCTAACCCTAACCTTAAACCTAACCTTAACCCTAACCCTAACGAAAACCTAACCCTAACCATAACCATGACCCTAACCCTAACGCAAACCTAACCCTAACCCAAACCATAACCTTAAATCTAACGCAAACCTAACCCTAACCCTAAACCTAACCCTAACGCAAACCTACACCTAAACCTAACCCTAACCCTAACGCTAAACCTAATGCAAACCTAACCCTAACACTAACCCTAACCATAATCTTAACCCTAACACAAACCTAACTCAAACCATAACCATAACGCAAACCTAACCCTAACCATAACCCTAAACCTAAACCTAACGCAAACCTAACCTTAACCCTAACCCTAACCCTAACCCTAACGCAAACCTAACCGCAACCTTAACCCTAACCGTAACCTTAAACCTACCCTTAACCCTAACCCTAACGAAAACTTAACCCTAACCCTAACCCTAACCCTAACGCAAACCTCACCCTAACCCTAACACTAACCCTAACCCTAACCCTAAACCTAATGCAAACCTAACCCTAAATCCTAACCCTAATCCTAACCTTAAACATAACCCTAACCCTAACGCAAACCTAACCCTAAACCTAACCCTAACCCTAACCCTAGCGCAAACCTAACCCTAATCCTAACCTTAACCCTAAACGTAACCCAAACCCTATCCCTAACGCAAAACTAACCCTAACACTAACCCTAACTCTAAACCTAACCCTAACCCGAACCCAAACCCTAACGCAAACCTAAACGTAACCCTAAACCTAAACCTAAACCTAACATTAAAACTAACCTTAACCCTAACCCTAACGCAGACTACCCCTACCCCTAACTCTAACCCTAACCCTAACCCTAAACCTAAACATACCCCTACCCATAACCCTAAACATAACACTAACCATTACCCTAACCCTAAATATTAACTCTAACCCTAAACCTAACCCTAACCTAACCCTAATCCTAAGTCTAACCCTAACCCTAAACCTAACCCTAAACCTAACCCTAACATTGACCCTAACCTAACCCTAACCCTAACCCTAACTCTAACCCTAACCCTAATCCTAACACTTAGCCTAACACTAAACCCTAACCCTAACCCTAACCCTAATGCAAACCTAACCATAACCCTAACCCTAACCCTAATGCAAACCTAACCCTAACTCTAAACCTAACCCTAACCCTAACCCTAACGCAAACCTAACCCTAACCCTAACCCTAACCCTAACCCTAACCGAAACCGTAACGCAAACCTAACCCTAACCCTAAACCTAAACCTAACCCTAACCTTAAAACTAACCTTAACCCTAAACCTAACGCAAACCTATCCCTAACCCTAACCCTTACCCTAAACCTAACGGAAACATAACTCTATCCCTAACCCTAAAACTAACGCAAACCTAACCCTAAATCCTAACCCTAAATCTAACCCTAAACATAACAGTAATGGTAAGCTAAACCTAACACTAACCATAACCCTAACCCTAACGCTAACCTAACCCTAGCCTAACCCTAATCCTAACATGAAACCTAACTCTAACCCTAACCTAACCATAACCCTAAAGCTAACCCTAAACCTACCACTACCTCTAACCATAAACCTAAACCTAACCCTAAACCTAACCCTAAACCTACCCCTACCCATAACGCTAACCCTAACACTAACCATAACCCTAACCATAAACATTAACTCTAACCCTAATCCTAACCCTAACGTAACCCTAATCGTAAGTCTAACTCTAACCCCAAACCCTAACCCTAACCCTAATCCTAACCCTAACCCTAACCCTAACCCTAAACCTACCTCTAACCCTAACCCTAATCCTAACCCTAACCCTAACCCTAAACACTAACACTAACCCTAACCCTAAACCTAAACCTAACCCTAACCCTAACGCAAACCTAACGCTAACCCTAACCCTAACCCTAACCCTACCCTAACGCAAACCTAACCCTAACCCTATCCCTAACCCTAACGCTAACCCTAACCCTAAAGAAAACCTAACCCTAACCCTAACCCTAACCCTAACGCACACCTAACCCTAACCCTAACCCTAACCCTAAACCTAACGCAAATCTAACCCTAAATCCTAAACCTAACCCTAAATCTAACCCTAACCCTAACGCAAACCTAACCATACACCTAACCCTAACCCTAACCCTAACCCTAAGGCAAACCAAAATTAACCCTAACCCTAACCCTAACCCTAACCCTAAACCTAACCCTAACCCTAAAGCTAACCCAAAACTTAAAACTAACCTTAACCGTACCCTAACGCAAACCTAACCCTAACCCTAACTCTAACTCTAAACCTAACCCTAACGCACACCTAACCCTAATCCTAACCCTAACCATAAACCTAACGCAAATCTAACCCTAAATCCTAAACCTAACCCTAAACCTAAACCTACCCCTAACGCAAACATAACCCTAAACCTAACCCTATCCTTAACCCTAACGAAAACCTAACCCTAACCCTAACCCTAACCCTATCCCTAACGCACACCCAACCCTAACCCTAACCCTAACCATAAACCTAACGCAAATCTAACCCTAAATCCTAAACCTAACCCTAAACCTAACCCTAACCCTATCCCTAACGCACACCTAACCCTAACCCTAACCCTAAACCTAAACTTAACCCTAACCCTAACCCTAACGAAAACCTAACCCTAACCCTAACCCTAACGCAAACATAACCCTAACCCTAACCCTATCCCTAAACCTAACACTAACCCTAAAGCTAACCCAAAACTTAAAACTAACCTTAACCGTACCCTAACGCAAACCTAACGCTAACCCTAACTCTAACTCTAACCATAACCCTAAACCCTAACCCTAACCATAACCCTAACCCTAACACTAACCATAACGCAAAACTCACCGTAACCCTAAATCTAAACATAACCTTAAAAATAACCTTAACCCTAACCCGAACGAAAACCTAACCCTAACCCTATCTCTAACCCTAACCCTGACGCAAACCTAACCCAAACCCTAACCCTAACCCTAAACCTAACGCAAACCTAACCCTAAATCCTAACCCTAACCCTAAACCTAACCCTAACCCTAACCCTAACGCAAACCTAACCCTAAACCTAACCATAACCCTAACCCTAACCCTAATGCAAACCTAACCCTACACCTAAACTTAACCCTAACCCTAACCATAACCCAAACCCTAACGCAAACCTAATCCTAACCCTAAACCTAACCCTAACCCTAACCCTAACCCTAACCTAAACTTAACCCTAACCCTAACCCTAAACCTAACGCAAACCTAACCCTAAATTCTAACACTAACCCTAACCCTAACCCTAACGCAAACCTAACCCTAACCCTAACCCTAACCCTAACCCTAACCATAATGCAAACCTAACCCTAACCATAACCCTAATCGTAAACCCTAACCCTAACCCTAACCCTAACCGATCACTAACCCTAACCTAACCCTAACCTAAGCCTAACTCTTACCCTAACCCTAACCCTAAACCTAACCCTAACTCTAACATTAACGCAAAACTAACCCTAACCCTAACCCTAACCCTAACCCTAACCATAAGCCTAACGCACACCTAACCCTAAACCTAACGCTAACCCTAAACCTAAACATAACCCTAACCCTACCCTAACCTTAAGGCAAACCTAAACCTAATCTTAACGTTAACCATAAAACCCTAACGCTAACCTTAACCATAAGCATAACCCTAACCCTAAACACTAGCCCTATCCCTAACCCTAACACTAACCCTAACGCTAACCCTAACCCTAAAACCTAACCCTAACGCTACCCTAACCTAACCCTAAAACTAAACCTAATCCTAAACCCTAACCCTAATCCTAACCCTAACGCAAACCTAAACCTAACCCTAATACTAACCCTAACACTAACCCTACCCTAAGCCTAACTCTTACCCTAACCCTAACCCTAAAACAAACCCTAACCCTTAACCTAACGCAAACCTAACCCTAACCCTAATCCAAAACCTAACCCTATCCCTAACGCAAACCTAACCCTAACCCTAATCCTATACCTAACCCTAACACTAACCCTAACGCAAACCTAACCCTAAACCTAACCCTAACCCTAACCTTAACACTAACGGAAACATAACCCTAACCCTAACCCGAACCTTAACTCTAATGCATACCTAACACTAACCCTAACCCTAACCCTAACCCTAACCCTAACCCTAACACTAACCCTAACCCTAATGCATACCTAACCCTAACCCTAACCATAACCCTAACGCAAACCTAACCCTAAACCTAACCCTAACCCTAACCCTAACCCTAACCCTAACCCTAACCCTAACCCTAAAACTAACCCCAACCTAAGCCTAACCCTAAACCTAACCCTAACCCTAACCCTAACCCTAACGGAAACCTAACCCTAACCCTAACCCTAACCCTAACCCTAACCCTAACCCTAACCCTAACCCTAACGCAAACCTAACCCTAACCCTAACCCTAACCCTAAACCTAACCCGAACCCTAACCCTAACGCAAACCTAACCCTAACCCTAACCCTAACCCTAACCCTAACGCAAACCTAACCCTAACCCTAACCCTAACCCTAAACCTAACCCGAACCCTAACCCTAACGCAAACCTAACCCTAACCCTAACCCTAACCCTAACCCTAACCCTAACGCAAACCTAAACCTAACCCTAACCCTAACCCTAACCCTAACCCTAAACCTAACCCTAACCCTAACGCAAACCTAACCATACACCTAACCCTAACCCTAACCCTAACCCTAATGCAAACCTAAACCTAACCCTAACCCTAACCCTAACCCTAAAGCTAACCCAAAACTTAAAACTAACCTTAACCGTACCCTAACGCAAACTTAACCCTAACCCTAACTCTAACTCTAACCCTAACCCTAACGCACACCTAACCCTAACCCTAACCCTAAACCTAACCCTAACCCTAAAGCTAACCCAAAACTTAAAACTAACCTTAACCGTACCCTAACGCAAACCTAAACCTAACCCTAACTCTAACTCTAAACCTAACCCTAACGCACACCTAACCCTAATCCTAACCCTAACCATAAACCTTACGCAAATCTAACCCTAAATCCTAAACCTAACCCTAAACCTAACCCTAACCCTAACGCAAACATAACCGTAAACCTAACCCTATCCCTAACCCTAACGAAAACCTAACCCTAACCCTAACCCTAACCCTATGCCTAACGCACACCTACCCTAACCCTAACCTTAACCATAAACCTAACGCGAATCTAACCCTAAATCCTAAACCTAACCCTAAACCTAACCCTAACCCTAACGCAAACCTAACCCTAAAACTAACCCTAAACCTAACTCTAACCCTAACGCAAACCTAACCCTAACCCTAACCCTAAACCTAACCCTAACACAAACCTAACCATAACCCTAAACCTAACACTAAACCTAGCCCAAACCCTAACACTAAACCTAACCGTAACCCTAACCCTAACAAAAACCAAACCCTAACCTTAACCCTAACCCTAACCCAACCCTAAACCTAACCCTAAACCTAACCCTAACCCTTACGCAAACTTATCCCTAACCCTAACTCTAACTCTAACCCTAACCCTAAACCCTAACACTAACCCTAACGCAATCCTAACCATAACCCTAACCCTAACCCTAACCTTAAACCTAACCTTAACCCTAACCCTAACGAAAACCTAACCCTAACCATAACCATGACCCTAACCCTAACGCAAACCTAACCCTAACCCAAACCATAACCTTAAATCTAACGCAAACCTAACCCTAACCCTAAACCTAACCCTAACGCAAACCTACACCTAAACCTAACCCTAACCCTAACGCTAAACCTAATGCAAACCTAACCCTAACACTAACCCTAACCATAATCTTAACCCTAACACAAACCTAACTCAAACCATAACCATAACGCAAACCTAACCCTAACCATAACCCTAAACCTAAACCTAACGCAAACCTAACCTTAACCCTAACCCTAACCCTAACCCTAACGCAAACCTAACCGCAACCTTAACCCTAACCGTAACCTTAAACCTACCCTTAACCCTAACCCTAACGAAAACTTAACCCTAACCCTAACCCTAACCCTAACGCAAACCTCACCCTAACCCTAACACTAACCCTAACCCTAACCCTAAACCTAATGCAAACCTAACCCTAAATCCTAACCCTAATCCTAACCTTAAACATAACCCTAACCCTAACGCAAACCTAACCCTAAACCTAACCCTAACCCTAACCCTAGCGCAAACCTAACCCTAATCCTAACCTTAACCCTAAACGTAACCCAAACCCTATCCCTAACGCAAAACTAACCCTAACACTAACCCTAACTCTAAACCTAACCCTAACCCGAACCCAAACCCTAACGCAAACCTAAACGTAACCCTAAACCTAAACCTAAACCTAACATTAAAACTAACCTTAACCCTAACCCTAACGCAGACTACCCCTACCCCTAACTCTAACCCTAACCCTAACCCTAAACCTAAACATACCCCTACCCATAACCCTAAACATAACACTAACCATTACCCTAACCCTAAATATTAACTCTAACCCTAAACCTAACCCTAACCTAACCCTAATCCTAAGTCTAACCCTAACCCTAAACCTAACCCTAAACCTAACCCTAACATTGACCCTAACCTAACCCTAACCCTAACCCTAACTCTAACCCTAACCCTAATCCTAACACTTAGCCTAACACTAAACCCTAACCCTAACCCTAACCCTAATGCAAACCTAACCATAACCCTAACCCTAACCCTAATGCAAACCTAACCCTAACTCTAAACCTAACCCTAACCCTAACCCTAACGCAAACCTAACCCTAACCCTAACCCTAACCCTAACCCTAACCGAAACCGTAACGCAAACCTAACCCTAACCCTAAACCTAAACCTAACCCTAACCTTAAAACTAACCTTAACCCTAAACCTAACGCAAACCTATCCCTAACCCTAACCCTTACCCTAAACCTAACGGAAACATAACTCTATCCCTAACCCTAAAACTAACGCAAACCTAACCCTAAATCCTAACCCTAAATCTAACCCTAAACATAACAGTAATGGTAAGCTAAACCTAACACTAACCATAACCCTAACCCTAACGCTAACCTAACCCTAGCCTAACCCTAATCCTAACATGAAACCTAACTCTAACCCTAACCTAACCATAACCCTAAAGCTAACCCTAAACCTACCACTACCTCTAACCATAAACCTAAACCTAACCCTAAACCTAACCCTAAACCTACCCCTACCCATAACGCTAACCCTAACACTAACCATAACCCTAACCATAAACATTAACTCTAACCCTAATCCTAACCCTAACGTAACCCTAATCGTAAGTCTAACTCTAACCCCAAACCCTAACCCTAACCCTAATCCTAACCCTAACCCTAACCCTAACCCTAAACCTACCTCTAACCCTAACCCTAATCCTAACCCTAACCCTAACCCTAAACACTAACACTAACCCTAACCCTAAACCTAAACCTAACCCTAACCCTAACGCAAACCTAACGCTAACCCTAACCCTAACCCTAACCCTACCCTAACGCAAACCTAACCCTAACCCTATCCCTAACCCTAACGCTAACCCTAACCCTAAAGAAAACCTAACCCTAACCCTAACCCTAACCCTAACGCACACCTAACCCTAACCCTAACCCTAACCCTAAACCTAACGCAAATCTAACCCTAAATCCTAAACCTAACCCTAAATCTAACCCTAACCCTAACGCAAACCTAACCATACACCTAACCCTAACCCTAACCCTAACCCTAAGGCAAACCAAAATTAACCCTAACCCTAACCCTAACCCTAACCCTAAACCTAACCCTAACCCTAAAGCTAACCCAAAACTTAAAACTAACCTTAACCGTACCCTAACGCAAACCTAACCCTAACCCTAACTCTAACTCTAAACCTAACCCTAACGCACACCTAACCATAATCCTAACCCTAACCATAAACCTAACGCAAATCTAACCCTAAATCCTAAACCTAACCCTAAACCTAAACCTACCCCTAACGCAAACATAACCCTAAACCTAACCCTATCCTTAACCCTAACGAAAACCTAACCCTAACCCTAACCCTAACCCTATCCCTAACGCACACCCAACCCTAACCCTAACCCTAACCATAAACCTAACGCAAATCTAACCCTAAATCCTAAACCTAACCCTAAACCTAACCCTAACCCTATCCCTAACGCACACCTAACCCTAACCCTAACCCTAAACCTAAACTTAACCCTAACCCTAACCCTAACGAAAACCTAACCCTAACCCTAACCCTAACGCAAACATAACCCTAACCCTAACCCTATCCCTAAACCTAACACTAACCCTAAAGCTAACCCAAAACTTAAAACTAACCTTAACCGTACCCTAACGCAAACCTAACGCTAACCCTAACTCTAACTCTAACCATAACCCTAAACCCTAACCCTAACCATAACCCTAACCCTAACACTAACCATAACGCAAAACTCACCGTAACCCTAAATCTAAACATAACCTTAAAAATAACCTTAACCCTAACCCGAACGAAAACCTAACCCTAACCCTATCTCTAACCCTAACCCTGACGCAAACCTAACCCAAACCCTAACCCTAACCCTAAACCTAACGCAAACCTAACCCTAAATCCTAACCCTAACCCTAAACCTAACCCTAACCCTAACCCTAACGCAAACCTAACCCTAAACCTAACCATAACCCTAACCCTAACCCTAATGCAAACCTAACCCTACACCTAAACTTAACCCTAACCCTAACCATAACCCAAACCCTAACGCAAACCTAATCCTAACCCTAA
Source organism: Rhinolophus sinicus (assembly GCF_057876585.1). Taxonomy (NCBI): domain Eukaryota; kingdom Metazoa; phylum Chordata; class Mammalia; order Chiroptera; family Rhinolophidae; genus Rhinolophus; species Rhinolophus sinicus. Next base: position 112,580,904 of record NC_142502.1, read on the forward strand.
ACCTAACCCTAACCCTAACCCTAACCCTAACCTAAACTTAACCCTAACCCTAACCCTAAACCTAACGCAAACCTAACCCTAAATTCTAACACTAACCCTAACCCTAACCCTAACGCAAACCTAACCCTAACCCTAACCCTAACCCTAACCCTAACCATAATGCAAACCTAACCCTAACCATAACCCTAATCGTAAACCCTAACCCTAACCCTAACCCTAACCGATCACTAACCCTAACCTAACCCTAACCTAAGCCTAACTCTTACCCTAACCCTAACCCTAAACCTAACCCTAACTCTAACATTAACGCAAAACTAACCCTAACCCTAACCCTAACCCTAACCCTAACCATAAGCCTAACGCACACCTAACCCTAAACCTAACGCTAACCCTAAACCTAAACATAACCCTAACCCTACCCTAACCTTAAGGCAAACCTAAACCTAATCTTAACGTTAACCATAAAACCCTAACGCTAACCTTAACCATAAGCATAACCCTAACCCTAAACACTAGCCCTATCCCTAACCCTAACACTAACCCTAACGCTAACCCTAACCCTAAAACCTAACCCTAACGCTACCCTAACCTAACCCTAAAACTAAACCTAATCCTAAACCCTAACCCTAATCCTAACCCTAACGCAAACCTAAACCTAACCCTAATACTAACCCTAACACTAACCCTACCCTAAGCCTAACTCTTACCCTAACCCTAACCCTAAAACAAACCCTAACCCTTAACCTAACGCAAACCTAACCCTAACCCTAATCCAAAACCTAACCCTATCCCTAACGCAAACCTAACCCTATCCCTAATCCTATACCTAACCCTAACACTAACCCTAACGCAAACCTAACCCTAAACCTAACCCTAACCCTAACCTTAACACTAACGGAAACATAACCCTAACCCTAACCCAAACCTTAACTCTAATGCATACCTAACACTAACCCTAACCCTAAACCTAACCCTAACCCTAACCCTAACCCTAACACTAACCCTAACCCTAATGCATACCTAACCCTAACCCTAACCCTAACCCTAACCCTAATGCAAACCTAAACCTAACCCTAACCCTAACCCTAACCCTAAAGCTAACCCAAAACTTAAAACTAACCTTAACCGTACCCTAACGCAAACTTAACCCTAACCCTAACTCTAACTCTAACCCTAACCCTAACGCACACCTAACCCTAACCCTAACCCTAAACCTAACCCTAACCCTAAAGCTAACCCAAAACTTAAAACTAACCTTAACCGTACCCTAACGCAAACCTAAACCTAACCCTAACTCTAACTCTAAACCTAACCCTAACGCACACCTAACCCTAATCCTAACCCTAACCATAAACCTTACGCAAATCTAACCCTAAATCCTAAACCTAACCCTAAACCTAACCCTAACCCTAACGCAAACATAACCGTAAACCTAACCCTATCCCTAACCCTAACGAAAACCTAACCCTAACCCTAACCCTAACCCTATGCCTAACGCACACCTACCCTAACCCTAACCTTAACCATAAACCTAACGCGAATCTAACCCTAAATCCTAAACCTAACCCTAAACCTAACCCTAACCCTAACGCAAACCTAACCCTAAAACTAACCCTAAACCTAACTCTAACCCTAACGCAAACCTAACCCTAACCCTAACCCTAAACCTAACCCTAACACAAACCTAACCATAACCCTAAACCTAACACTAAACCTAGCCCAAACCCTAACACTAAACCTAACCGTAACCCTAACCCTAACAAAAACCAAACCCTAACCTTAACCCTAACCCTAACCCAACCCTAAACCTAACCCTAAACCTAACCCTAACCCTTACGCAAACTTATCCCTAACCCTAACTCTAACTCTAACCCTAACCCTAAACCCTAACACTAACCCTAACGCAAACCTAACCATAACCCTAACCCTAACCCTAACCTTAAACCTAACCTTAACCCTAACCCTAACGAAAACCTAACCCTAACCATAACCATGACCCTAACCCTAACGCAAACCTAACCCTAACCCAAACCATAACCTTAAATCTAACGCAAACCTAACCCTAACCCTAAACCTAACCCTAACGCAAACCTAAACCTAAACCTAACCCTAACCCTAACGCTAAACCTAATGCAAACCTAACCCTAACACTAACCCTAACCATAATCTTAACCCTAACACAAACCTAACTCAAACCATAACCATAACGCAAAACTAACCCTAACCATAACCCTAAACCTAAACCGAACGCAAACCTAACCTTAACCCTAACCCTAACCCTAACCCTAACGCAAACCTAACCGCAACCTTAACCCTAACCGTAACCTTAAACCTACCCTTAACCCTAACCCTAACGAAAACTTAACCCTAACCCTAACCCTAACCCTAACGCAAACCTAACCCTAACCCTAACCCCTAACCCTAACCCTAAACCTAATGCAAACCTAACCCTAAATCCTAACCCTAATCCTAACCTTAAACATAACCCTAACCCTAACGCAAACCTAACCCTAAACATAACCCTAAACCTAACCATAACCCTATACCCTAACACTAACCCTACCCTAACCTAATCCTAAACCTATACCCTAACCCTAACTCTACCCTAACCTAACACTAAACCTAACCCTGACCCTAACCTAAGCCTAACTCTTACACTGACACCTAACCCTAAACCTAACCCTAACCCTAACCTAACACTAACCTAAACCTAACCCTAACTTAAGCCTAACTCTTACCCTAACCCTAACCCTAAACTTAACCCTAACCCTAACCCTAACGCAAACCTAACCCTAACCCTAACCCTAACCCTAACCCTAACCCTAACCCTAACCCTAAACCTAACGCAAAACTAACCCTAACCCTAACCCTACCCCTAAGCCTAAACATAACCCTAACCCTAACCCTAACCTTAATGCAAACCTAACCCTAAACTTAACGATAACTATAAAACCCTATCGCTAAACTTAACCCTAACCCTAACCCTAACCCTAAACCATATCCCTATCCCTAACCCTAACCCTAACCGTAACCCTAAACATAACGCAAACCTAACCCTAACCCTAACCATAAACCTAACCCTAAACATAACCCTAACCCTAACCCTAACCCTAACGCAAACCTAACCCTAACCCTAACCCTAACGCAAAGCCAACCCTAACCCTAACCCTAACCCTAAACCTAACCCTAACCCGAACCCTAACGCAAACCTAACCCTAACCCTAAACCTAACCCTAACTCTAACCCTAACCCTAAAGCAAACATAACCCTAACCCTAACCCTAACCATAACCCTAACGCAAACCTAACCCTAACCCAAACCATAACCTTAACCCTAACACAAACCTAACCCTAACCCAAACCCTAAACCTAAACCTAACCCAAACCATAACCATAACTCAAACCTAACCATAACCATAACCCTAAACATAACCCTAACGCAAACCTAACCCTAACCCTAACCCTAACCCTAAGGCAAACCTAACCGTAACCCTAACCATAACCGTAAACTTAAACCTACCCTTAACCCAAACCCTAACGAAAACTTAACCCTAACCCTAACCCTAACCTAATGCAAACCTAACCCTAAATCCTAACCCTAATCCTAACCCTAACCATAACCCTAACCCTAACGCAAACCTAACCCTAAACCTAACCCTAACCCTAACCCTAACCCTAACCCTAACCCTAACCCTAACCCTAACCCTAACCCTAAAGCAAACCTAACCCTAATCCTAACCCTAACCCTAAACGTAACCCAAACCCTAACCCTAACGCAAACCTAACCCTAACACTAACCCTAACCCTAAACCTAACCCTAACACGAAGGCAACCCTAACGCAAACCTAACCGTAACCCTAAACCTAAACCTAAACCTAACCCTAACAATAAAACTAACCTAAAACCTAACCCTAACGCAGACTTCCCGTACCCCTAACCCTAACCCAAACCCTAACCCTAAACCTAACCCTAAACATACCTCTACCCATAACCCTAACCATAACACTAACCATTACCCTAACCCTAAACATTAACTCTAACCCTAACCCTAACCCTAACCTAACCCTAATCCTAAGTCTAACCCTAACCCTAACCCTAAACCTACCCTAACCCTAACCGTAACCATAAACCTAACGCAAATCTAACCCTAAATCCTAAACCTAACCCTAAACCTAACCCTACACTAACGCAAACCTAACCCTAAACCTAACCCTAACCCTAACACTAACGAAAACCTAACCCTAACCCTAACCGTAACCCTAACCCTAACGCAAACCTAACCCTAACCCTAACCCTAACCCTAACCCTAACCCCAACCCTAAACCCTAACCCTAACCATAACCCTAACCCTGACACTAACCATAACGCAAAACTAACCGTAACCCTAACCCTAACCCTAACCCTAACCCTAACGCAAACCTAACACTAACCCAAACCATAACCTTAACCCTAACACAAACCTAAAGCTAACCCTAACCCTAAACCTAAACCTAACCCAAACCATAACCATAACGCAAACCTAACCCTAACCATAACCCTAAACCTAACCCTAACGTAAACCTAACCGTAACCCTAACCCTAACCCTAACCCTAACCCTAACCCTAACGCAAACCTAACCCTAATCCTAACCCTAACCCTAAACGTAACCCAAACCCTAACCCTAACGCAAACCTAACCCTAACACTAACCCTAACCTTAACCTAACACTAACCCGAAGCCAAACCCTAACGCAAACCTAACCGTAACCCTAAACCTAAACCTAGCCCTAACATTAAAACTAACTTAACCCTAACCCTAACGCAGACTACCCCTACCCCTAACCGTAACCAAAACCCTAACCCTAAACCTAACCCTAAACATACCTCTACCCATAACCCTAACCCGAACACTAACCATTACTCTAATCCTTAACATTAACTCTAACCCTAACCCTAACCCTAACCCTAACCTAACCCTAATCCTAAGTCTAAACCTAAACCTAAACCTAACCCTAACATTGACCCTAACCTAACCCTAACCGTAACCCTAATTCTAACCCTAACCCTTATCCTAACACTTAGCCTAACACTAAATCCTAACCCTAACCCTAACCCTAATGCAAACCTAACCATAACCATAACCCTAACCCTAACGCAAACCTAACCTAACCCTAAACCTAACCCTAATCCTAAACCTAACGCAAACCTACCCCTAACCATAACCCTAACCTTAACGGAAACTTAGTCCTAACCCTAACCCTAACACTAACGCAAACCTACAATTAAACCTAACCCTAAACCTAACCCTAATCCTAACCCTAACACAAACCTAAACCTAACCCTAACACTAACCCTAACCCTAACCCTAACCCTAAAACCTAACCCTAACGCTACCTAACCTAACCCTAAAACTAAACCTATTCCTAACCCCTAATCCTAACCCTAACCTAACACTAACCCTAACCCTAACCCTAACCTAAGCCTAAATCTTACCCTAACCCTAACCCTAAAACAATCCCTAACGCTAAACCTAACGCAAACCTAACCCTAACCCTAATCCAAACCCTAACCCTAAACCTAAAGCAAACCTACCCTAAACCTAACCCTAACCATAAACCTAACCATGACGCAAACCTAACCCTAACCCTAACCCTAACCCTATCCCTAACGCAAACCTAACCCTAACCCTAACCCTATACCTAACCCTAACCCTAACCCTAACGCAAACCTAACCCTAACCCTAACCCTAACGCAAACGTAACCCTAAACCTAACCCTAACCCTAACCCTAACCTAAACCTAATCCTAACCCTAACTCTAACGCAAACCTAACCCTAACCGTAACACTTACCCTAACCCTAACGCAAACCTAACCCTAAACCTAACCCTAAACCTAACCGTAAACCTAACCCTAACATTGACCCTAACCTAATCCTAACCGTAACCTTAACTCTAACCCTAAGCCTAATCCTAACCCTAAGCCTAACACTAAACCCTAACCATAACCCTAACCCTAATGCAAACCTAACCATAACCCTAACCCTAACCCTAACGCAAACCTAACCCTAACCCTAACCCTAACCATAACGGAAACCTAGCCCCAACCCTAACCCTAACACTATCGCAATCCTAACACTAACCCTAACCCTAAACCTAACCCTAATCCTAACCCTAACGCAAACCTAAACCTAACTTTAAAACTAACCTTAACCCTAAACCTAACGCAAACCTATCCCGATCCCTAACCCTTACCCTAACCCTAACGAAACATAACTCTATCCCTAACCCTAAATCTAACGCAAACCTAACCCTAAACCTAACCATAACCCTAACCCTAACGCTAACCTAACTCTAGCCTAACCCTAAACCTAACATGAAACCTAACTCTAACCCTAACCTAACCATAACCCTAACGCTAACCCTAAACCTACCACTACGTCTAACCCTAAACCTAACCCTAACCCTAAACCTAACCCTAAACCTACCCCTACCCATAACCCTAACCCTAACACTAACCATAACCCTAACTCTAAACATTAACTGTAACCCTAATCCTAAACCTAACGTAACCCTAATCCTAAGTCTAACCATAAACCCTAACCCTAATCCTAACCCTAACCCTAAACTTAACCCTAAACCTACCTCTAAATCTAATCCTAATCCTAACCCTAACCCTAACCCTAAACCCTAACCCTAACGCTAATCCTAACCCTAACCCTAACCATAACCCTAACGCAAACCTAACCCTAACAATAACACTAAACATAACCATAACCATAACCCTAACCCTAACCTTAACGCAAACCTAACCCTAACCCTATCCCTAACCCGAACCCTAACCCTAATCCTAACCCTAACTCTAACTCTAACCCTAACCCTAACCCTGACCCTAACGCAAACCTAACCCTAATCCTAACCCTAACCCTAAACGTAACCCAAACCCTAACCCTAACGCAAACCCAACCCTAACACTAACCCTAACACTAAACCTAACCCTAACCCGAAGCCAAACCCTAACGCAAACCTAACCGTAACCCTAAACCTAAACCTAACCCTAACATTAAAAATAACTTTAACCCTAACCCTAACGCAGACTACCCCTACCCTTAACCCTAACCCAAAACCTAACCCTAAACCTAACCCTAAACATACCCCTACCCATAACCCTAACCCTAAAACTAACCATTACCCTAACCCTAAACATTAACTCTAACCCTAACCCAAACCCTAACCTAACCCTAATCCTAAGTCTAACCCTAACCCTAAACCTAACCCTAAACCTAACCCTAACATTGACCCCAACCTAACCCTAACCCTAACCCTAACTCTAACCCTAACCCTAATCCAAACACTTAGCCTAACACTAAACCCTAACCCTAACCCTAACCCTAATACAAACCTAACCCTAACCCTAAACCTAACCCTAACCCACACCCTAACGCAAACCTAACCCTAACCCTAACCCTAACATTAACGGAAACTTAGCCCTAACCCTAACCCTAACACTAACGCAAACCTACAACTAACCCTAACCCTAAACCTAATCCTACTCCTAACCCTAACGCTACCCTAACCTAACCCTAAAACTAAACCTAATCCTAACAACTAACCCTAACCCTAACCTAACACTAACCAAAACCCTAACCCTAACCTAAGCCAAAATCTTACCCTAACCCTAACCCTAAAACAATCCCTAACCATAAACCTAACGCAAACCTAACCCTAACCCTAATCCAAACCCTAACCCTAAACCTAACGCAAACCTAACCCTAAACCTAACCCTAACCCTAACCCTAACCATGACACAAACCTAACCCTAACCCTATCTCTAACGCAAACCTAACCCTAACCCTAACCCTATACCTAACCCTAACCCTAACCCTAACGCAAACCTAACCCTAACCCTAACCCTAACGCAAACCTAACCCTAAACGTAACCCTAACCGTAACCCTAATCCTAACGGAAACCTAAACCTAACCCTAACTATGACCCTAACCCTAACGCAAATCTAACACTAACCCTAACTCTAAACCTAAACCTAACCCAAACCTTAACCTTAACGCAAAACTCACCCTAACCCTAACCCTAACCCTAACGCAAACCTAACCCTAACCCTAACCTAACCCTAACCCTAACCCAAACCGAAACGCAAACCTAACCCTAACCCTAAACCTAACCCTAAACCTAACCCAAACCCTAACCCTAATACTAAACCTAACCCTTAAGCTAACCTTAAACCTAAACTCTGACCCTAACCCTAACCCTAACCTAAACCTAATCCTAACCCTAACCCTAACGCAAACCTAACCCTAACCATAACACTAACCCTAACCCTAACGCAAATCTAACCCTAACCCTAACTCTAACCCTAAACCTAACCCAAACCTTAACCTTAACGCAAAACTAACCCTAACCCTAACCCGAACCCGAACCCTAACGCAAACCTAACCCTAACCGTAACCCTAACCCTAACCCTAAACCAAACGCAAAATTAACCCTAAACCCTAACCCTAAACCTAAACCTAACCCTAACCCTAACCCTAACCCTAACGCAAACCTAACCCTAAACCTAAACCTAACCCTAAACCTAACCCTAACGCAAACCAAACCCTAACCCTAACCCTAAACCTAACCCTAACGCAAACCTAACCATAACCCTAAACCTAACACTAACCCTACCCCTAACCCTAACCCTAAACCTAACCGTAACCCTAACCCTAACAAAAACCAAACCCTAACCTTAACCCTAACCCTAACCGAACCCTAAACCTAACCCTAAACCTAACCCTAACCCTAACGCAAACCTATCCCTAACCCTAACTCTAACTCTAACCCTAACCCTAAACCCTAACCATAACCCTAACGCAAACCTAACCATAACCCTAACCCTAACCCTAACCTTAAACATAACCTTAACCCTAACCCTAACGAAAACCTAACCCTAACCCTAACCATAACCCTAACCCTAACGCAAACCTAACCCTAACCCAAACCATAACCTTAAACCTAACGCAAACCTAACCCTAACACTAACCCTAACCCTAATCTTAACCCTAACACAAACCTAACCCTAACACTAACCCTAAATCTAAACCTAACCCAAACCATAACCATAACGCAAACCTAACCCTAACCATAACCCTAAACCTAAACCTAATGCAAACCTAACCCTAACCCTAACCCTAACCCTAACCCTAACCCTAACGCAAACCTAACCGTAACCCTAACCCTAACCGTAACCTTAAACCTACCCTTAACCCTAACCCTAACGAAAACTTAACCCTAACCCTAACCCTAACCCTGACGGAAACCTAACCCTAACCCTAACCCCAACTCTAACCCTAACCCTAACCCTAAACTTAATGCAAACCTAACCCTAAATCCTAACCCTAATCCTAACCCTAAACATAACCCTAACCCTAACGCAAACCTAACCCTAAATCTAACCTTAACCCTAACCCTAACGCAAACCTAACCCTAATCTTTACCCTAACCCTAAACGTAACCCAAACCCTATCCCTAACTCAAACCTAACCCTAACACCAACCCTAACCCTAAACCTAACCCTAAACCTAACCCTAACATTGACCATAAACTAACCCTAACCCTAACCCTAACCCTAAAACATACCCTAACCCTTAACCTAACGCAAACCTAACCCTAACCCTAATCCAAAACCTAACCCTATCCCTAACGCAAACCTAACCCTAACCCTAACCCTATACCTAACCCTAACCCTAACCCTAACGCAAACCTAACCCTAAACCTAACCCTAACCCTAACCCTAACACTAACGGAAACATAACCCTAACCCTAACCCGAACCCTAACTCTAATGCATACTTAACACTAACCCTAACCCTAACCCTAACCCTAAGCATAACCCTAACGCAAACCTAACCCTAAACCTAACCCTAACACTAACCCTAACACAAACCTAACCCTATCCCTAACCTTATCCCTAAGCCTAATCCTAAGCCTAACCCTAACGCAAACCTAACCCTAACCCTAACCCTAACCTTAACCTAACCCAAACCCTAACTCTAACACTAAACCTAACCCTAAAACTAACCTTTACCGTAAAATCTAACCTTAACCCTAACCCTACCCTAAACCTAATCCTAACCCTAAACCTAAAGCAAACCTAACCCTAAACCTAACCCTATACATAACCCTAACCCTAACCCTAACCTTAACGCAAACCTAACCCTAAACTTAACGTTAACCATAAAACCCTAAGGCTAATGTTAACTCTAACCCTAACCCTAACCTTAACACTAAACCCTAGCCCTATCCCTAACCCTAACCCTAACCGTAACCCTAACCATAACGCAAACGTAAACCTAACCCTAACCCTAACGCTAAACCTAAACCTAAACCTAACCCTAACCGTAACCCTAACGCAAACATAACCCTAACCATAACCCTAACCCTAACCCTAACGCAAACCTAACCCTAACCCTAACCCTAACCCTAAACCTAACCCTAACCCTAACCCTAACGCAAACCTAACCCTAACCCTAACGATAACACTAACCCTAACCCTAACGCAAACCTAAACCTAACCCTAACCCAAACCCTAACCCTAACCCTAACCCTAAACCTATTCTTAACCCTAAACCCTAACCCTAACCCTAACCATAACGCTAATCCACACCTAACCGTAACCTAAAAACTAACCCTAACCCTAAACCTAACCCTAACCTAACACTAACCCTAACCCTAACACTAACCCTAACCTAAGCCTAACTCTAAACCTAACCCTAACCCTAAACCTTACCCTAACCCTAAAACTAACGCAAACCTAACCCTAAACCTAACCCTAACACTAACCCTAACACAAACCTAACCCTATCCCTAACCTTAACCCTAAGCCTAATCCTAACCCTAACCCTAACGCAAATCTAACCCTAACCCTAACCCTAACCTTAACCTAACCCAAACCCTAAATCTAACACTAAACCTAACCCTAAAACTAACCTTTACCGTAAAATCTAACCTTAACCCTAATCATACCCTAAACCTAATCCTAACCCTAAACCTAAAGCAAACCTAACCCTAAACCTAACCCTATACCTAACCCTAACCCTAACCCTAACCTTAACGCAAACCACCCTAAACTTAACGTTAACCATAAAACCCTAAGGCTAATGTTAACTCTAACCCTAACCCTAACCTTAACACTAAACCCTAGCCCTATCCCTAACCCTAACCCTAACCGTAACCCTAACCATAACGCAAACGTAAACCTAACCCTAACCCTAACCCTAAACCTAAACCTAAACCTAACCCTAACCGTAACCCTATCGCAAACATAACCCTAACCATAACCCTAACCCTAACCCTAACGCAAACCTAACCCTAACCCTAAACCTAACCCTAAACCTAACCCTAACCCAAACCCTAACCCTAACCCTAACCCTAAACCTAACCTTAACCCTAAACCCTAACCCTAACCCTAACCATAACGCTAATCTACACCTAACCGTAACCGAAAAACTAACCCTAACCCTAAACCTAACCCTAACCTAACACTAACCCTAACCCTAACACTAACCCCAACCTAAGCCTAACTCTAAACCTAACCCTAACCCTAAACCTTACCCTAACCCTAAAATTAACGCAAACCTAACCCTAAACATAACCCTAACCCTAACCATAACCCTCACGCAAACCTAAACTAACCCTAACCCTGACCCTAACCCTAACGCAAATCTAACCCTAACCCTAACTCTAACCCTAAACCTAACCCAAACCTTAACTTTAACGCAAAACTAACCCTAACCCTAACCCTAACCCTAACCCTAACGCAAACCTAACCCTAACCCTAACCCTAACCTTAACGGAAACCTAGCCCTAACCCTAACCCTAACACTATCGCAAACCTAACACTAACCCTAAACCTAAACCTAACCCTAATCCTAACCCTAACGCAAAACTAAACCTAACCCTAACACTAACCCTAACCCTAACCTAACCCTAACCCTAAAACCTAACCCTAACCCTACCCTAACCTAAACCTAAAACTAAACCTAATCCTAAACCCTAACACTAACCCTAACCTAACACTAACCCTAACCCTAACCCTAAACTAAGCCTAACTCTTACCCTAAACCAAACCCTGAAACTAACCCTAACCATAACCCTGAAACTAACCCTAACCATAACCCTAACGCAAACCTAACCCTAACCCTAACACTAACACTAACGCAAACCTGCAACTAACCCTAACCCTAAACCTAACCCTAATCCTAACCCTAACGCAAACCTAAACCTAACCCTAACCCTAACCCTAACCCTAAAACCTAACCCTAACGCTACCCTAACCTAACCCTAAAAATATACCTAATCCTAACCCCTAACCCTAACCCTAACCCAACACTAACCCAAACCCTAACCCTAACCTAAGCCTAAATATTACCCTAACCCTAACCCTAAAACAATCCCTAACCCTAAACCTAACGCAAACCTAACCCTAAACCTAATCCAAACCCTAACCCTAAACCTAAAGCAAACCTAACCCTAAACCTAACCCTAACCCTAACCCTAACCATGACGCAAACCTAACCATAGCCCTAACCCTAACCCTACCCCTAACGCAAACCAAACCCTAACCCTAACCCTATACCTAACCCTAACCCTAACCCGAACGCAAACCTAACCCTAACCCTAACCCTAACGCAAACCTAACCCTAAACCTAACCCTAACCCTGACCCTAACCGTAACGCAAATCTCACCTAAACCCTAACCCTAACCCTAACCCTAACCCTAACCCTAACCCTAACCCTAACCCTAACCCTAACCCTAACGCAAACCTAACCCTAAACCTAACCCTAACCCTAACCCTAACCATGACGCAAACCTAACCCTAACCCTATTTCTAACGCAAACCTAACCCTAACCCTAACCCTATACCTAACCCTAACCCTAACCCTAACGCAAACCTAACCCTAACCATAACCCTAACGCAAACCTAACCCTAAACGTAACCCTAACCGTAACCCTAATCCTAACGGAAACCTAAACCTAACCCTAACTATGACCCTAACCCTAACGCAAATCTAACACTAACCCTAACTCTAAACCTAAACCTAACCCAAACCTTAACCTTAACGCAAAACTCACCCTAACCCTAACCCTAACCCTAACGCAAACCTAACCCTAACCCTAACCCTAACCCTAACCCTAACCCAAACCGAAACGCAAACCTAACCCTAACCCTAAACCTAACCCTAAACCTAACCCAAACCCTAACCCTAATACTAAACCTAACCCTTAAGCTAACCTTAAACCTAAACTCTGACCCTAACCCTAACCCTAACCTAAACCTAATCCTAACCCTAACCCAAACGCAAACCTAACCCTAACCCTAACACTAACCCTAACCCTAACGCAAATCTAACCCTAACCCTAACTCTAACCCTAAACCTAACCCAAACCTTAACCTTAACGCAAAACTAACCCTAACCCTAACCCGAACCCGAACCCTAACGCAAACCTAACCCTAACCGTAACCCTAACCCTAACCCTAAACCAAACGCAAAATTAACCCTAAACCCTAACCCTAACCCTAAACCTAACCCTAACCCTAACCCTAACCCTAACGCAAACCTAACCCTAAACCTAAACCTAACCCTAACCCTAACCCTAACGCAAACCAAACCCTAACCCTAACCCTAAACCTAACCCTAACGCAAACCTAACCATAACCCTAAACCTAACACTAACCCTACCCCTAACCCTAACCCTAAACCTAACCGTAACCCTAACCCTAACAAAAACCAAACCCTAACCTTAACCCTAACCCTAACCGAACCCTAAACCTAACCCTAAACCTAACCCTAACCCTAACGCAAACCTATCCCTAACCCTAACTCTAACTCTAACCCTAACCCTAAACCCTAACCATAACCCTAACGCAAACCTAACCATAACCCTAACCCTAACCCTAACCTTAAACATAACCTTAACCCTAACCCTAACCTTAACCTAACCCAAACCCTAAATCTAACACTAAACCTAACCCTAAAACTAACCTTTACCGTAAAATCTAACCTTAACCCTAATCATACCCTAAACCTAATCCTAACCCTAAACCTAAAGCAAACCTAACCCTAAACCTAACCCTATACCTAACCCTAACCCTAACCCTAACCTTAACGCAAACCACCCTAAACTTAACGTTAACCATAAAACCCTAAGGCTAATGTTAACTCTAACCCTAACCCTAACCTTAACACTAAACCCTAGCCCTATCCCTAACCCTAACCCTAACCGTAACCCTAACCATAACGCAAACGTAAACCTAACCCTAACCCTAACCCTAAACCTAAACCTAAACCTAACCCTAACCGTAACCCTATCGCAAACATAACCCTAACCATAACCCTAACCCTAACCCTAACGCAAACCTAACCCTAACCCTAAACCTAACCCTAAACCTAACCCTAACCCAAACCCTAACCCTAACCCTAACCCTAAACCTAACCTTAACCCTAAACCCTAACCCTAACCCTAACCATAACGCTAATCTACACCTAACCGTAACCGAAAAACTAACCCTAACCCTAAACCTAACCCTAACCTAACACTAACCCTAACCCTAACACTAACCCCAACCTAAGCCTAACTCTAAACCTAACCCTAACCCTAAACCTTACCCTAACCCTAAAATTAACGCAAACCTAACCCTAAACATAACCCTAACCCTAACCATAACCCTCACGCAAACCTAAACTAACCCTAACCCTGACCCTAACCCTAACGCAAATCTAACCCTAACCCTAACTCTAACCCTAAACCTAACCCAAACCTTAACTTTAACGCAAAACTAACCCTAACCCTAACCCTAACCCTAACCCTAACGCAAACCTAACCCTAACCCTAACCCTAACCTTAACGGAAACCTAGCCCTAACCCTAACCCTAACACTATCGCAAACCTAACACTAACCCTAAACCTAAACCTAACCCTAATCCTAACCCTAACGCAAAACTAAACCTAACCCTAACACTAACCCTAACCCTAACCTAACCCTAACCCTAAAACCTAACCCTAACCCTACCCTAACCTAAACCTAAAACTAAACCTAATCCTAAACCCTAACACTAACCCTAACCTAACACTAACCCTAACCCTAACCCTAAACTAAGCCTAACTCTTACCCTAAACCAAACCCTGAAACTAACCCTAACCATAACCCTGAAACTAACCCTAACCATAACACTAACGCAAACCTAACCCTAACCCTAACACTAACACTAACGCAAACCTGCAACTAACCCTAACCCTAAACCTAACCCTAATCCTAACCCTAACGCAAACCTAAACCTAACCCTAACCCTAACCCTAACCCTAAAACCTAACCCTAACGCTACCCTAACCGAACCCTAAAAATATACCTAATCCTAACCCCTAACCCTAACCCTAACCCAACACTAACCCAAACCCTAACCCTAACCTAAGCCTAAATATTACCCTAACCCTAACCCTAAAACAATCCCTAACCCTAAACCTAACGCAAACCTAACCCTAAACCTAATCCAAACCCTAACCCTAAACCTAAAGCAAACCTAACCCTAAACCTAACCCTAACCCTAACCCTAACCATGACGCAAACCTAACCCTAGCCCTAACCCTAACCCTATCCCTAACGCAAACCAAACCCTAACCCTAACCCTATACCTAACCCTAACCCTAACCCTAACGCAAACCTAACCCTAACCCTAACCCTAACGCAAACCTAACCCTAAACCTAACCCTAACCCTGACCCTAACCGTAACGCAAATCTCACCTAAACCCTAACCCTAACCCTAACCCTAACCCTAACCCTAACCCTAACCCTAACCCTAACCCTAACCCTAACCCTAACCCTAACCCTAACGCAAACCTAACCCTAAACCTAACCCTAACCCTAACCCTAACCATGACGCAAACCTAACCCTAACCCTATTTCTAACGCAAACCTAACCCTAAC
Organism: Rhinolophus sinicus; assembly: GCF_057876585.1. NCBI lineage: Eukaryota > Metazoa > Chordata > Mammalia > Chiroptera > Rhinolophidae > Rhinolophus > Rhinolophus sinicus. The sequence goes on from NC_142502.1 coordinate 112,596,859, forward strand.
CCTAACCCTATACCTAACCCTAACCCTAACCCTAACGCAAACCTAACCCTAACCCTAACCCTAACGCAAACCTAACCCTAAACGTAACCCTAACCGTAACCCTAATCCTAACGGAAACCTAAACCTAACCCTAACTATGACCCTAACCCTAACGCAAATCTAACACTAACCCTAACTCTAAACCTAAACCTAACCCAAACCTTAACCTTAACGCAAAACTCACCCTAACCCTAACCCTAACCCTAACGCAAACCTAACCCTAACCCTAACCCTAACCCTAACCCTAACCCAAACCGAAACGCAAACCTAACCCTAACCCTAAACCTAACCCTAAACCTAACCCAAACCCTAACCCTAATACTAAACCTAACCCTTAAGCTAACCTTAAACCTAAACTCAGACCCTAACCCTAACCCTAACCTAAACCTAATCCTAACCCTAACCCTAACGCAAACCTAACCCTAACCCTAACACTAACCCTAACCCTAACGCAAATCTAACCCTAACCCTAACTCTAACCCTAAACCTAACCCAAACCTTAACCTTAACGCAAAACTAACCCTAACCCTAACCCGAACCCGAACCCTAACGCAAACCTAACCCTAACCGTAACCCTAACCCTAACCCTAAACCAAACGCAAAATTAACCCTAAACCCTAACCCTAACCCTAAACCTAACCCTAACCCTAACCCTAACCCTAACGCAAACCTAACCCTAAACCTAAACCTAACCCTAACCCTAACCCTAACGCAAACCAAACCCTAACCCTAACCCTAAACCTAACCCTAACGCCAACCTAACCATAACCCTAAACCTAACACTAACCCTACCCCTAACCCTAACCCTAAACCTAACCGTAACCCTAACCCTAACAAAAACCAAACCCTAACCTTAACCCTAACCCTAACCGAACCCTAAACCTAACCCTAAACCTAACCATAACCCTAACGCAAACCTATCCCTAACCCTAACTCTAACTCTAACCCTAACCCTAAACCCTAACCATAACCCTAACGCAAACCTAACCATAACCCTAACCCTAACCCTAACCTTAAACATAACCTTAACCCTAACCCTAACGAAAACCTAACCCTAACCCTAACCATAACCCTAACCCTAACGCAAACCTAACCCTAACCCAAACCATAACCTTAAACATAACGCAAACCTAACCCTAACACTAACCCTAACCCTAATCTTAACCCTAACACAAACCTAACCCTAACACTAACCCTAAATCTAAACCTAACCCAAACCATAACCATAACGCAAACCTAACCCTAACCATAACCCTAACCCTAACCCTAACCCTAACCCTAACGCAAACCTAACAGTAACCCTAACCCTAACCGTAACCTTAAACCTACCCTTAACCCTAACCCTAACGAAAACTTAACCCTAACCCTAACCCTAACCCTAACGCAAACCTAACCCTAACCCTAACCCCAACCCTAACCCTAACCCTAACCCTAAACTTAATGCAAACCTAACCCTAAATCCTAACCCTAATCCTAACCCTAAACATAACCCTAACCCTAACGCAAACCTAACCCTAAATCTAACCTTAACCCTAACCCTAACGCAAACCTAACCCTAATCTTTACCCTAACCCTAAACGTAACCCAAACCCTATCCCTAACTCAAACCTAACCCTAACACCAACCCTAACCCTAAACCTAACCCTAAACCTAACCCTAACATTGACCATAAACTAACCCTAACCCTAACCCTAACCCTAACCCTAAAACATACCCTAACCCTTAACCTAACGCAAACCTAACCCTAACCCTAATCCAAAACCTAACCCTATCCCTAACGCAAACCTAACCCTAACCCTAACCCTATACCTAACCCTAACCCTAACCCTAACGCAAACCTAACCCTAAACCTAACCCTAACCCTAACCCTAACACTAACGGAAACATAACCCTAACCCTAACCCGAACCCTAACTCTAATGCATACTTAACACTAACCCTAACCCTAACCCTAACCCTAAGCATAACCCTAACGCAAACCTAACCCTAAACCTAACCCTAACACTAACCCTAACACAAACCTAACCCTATCCCTAACCTTATCCCTAAGCCTAATCCTAACCCTAACCCTAACGCAAACCTAACCCTAACCCTAACCCTAACCTTAACCTAACCCAAACCCTAACTCTAACACTAAACCTAACCCTAAAACTAACCTTTACCGTAAAATCTAACCTTAACCCTAACCCTACCCTAAACCTAATCCTAACCCTAAACCTAAAGCAAACCTAACCCTAAACCTAACCCTATACATAACCCTAACCCTAACCATAACCTTAACGCAAACCTCACCCTAAACTTAACGTTAACCATAAAACCCTAAGGCTAATGTTAACTCTAACCCTAACCCTAACCTTAACACTAAACCCTAGCCCTATCCCTAACCCTAACCCTAACCGTAACCCTAACCATAACGCAAACGTAAACCTAACCCTAACCCTAACGCTAAACCTAAACCTAAACCTAACCCTAACCGTAACCCTAACGCAAACATAACCCTAACCATAACCCTAACCCTAACCCTAACGCAAACCTAACCCTAACCCTAACCCTAACCCTAAACCTAACCCTAACCCTAACCCTAACGCAAACCTAACCCTAACCCTAACGATAACACTAACCCTAACCCTAACGCAAACCTAAACCTAACCCTAACCCAAACCCTAACCCTAACCCTAACCCTAAACCTAACCTTAACCCTAAACCCTAACCCTAACCCTAACCATAACGCTAATCTACACCTAACCGTAACCTAAAAACTAACCCTAACCCTAAACCTAACCCTAACCTAACACTAACCCTAACCCTAACACTAACCCTAACCTAAGCCTAACTCTAAACCTAACCCTAACCCTAAACCTTACCCTAACCCTAAAACTAACGCAAACCTAACCCTAAACCTAACCCTAACACTAACCCTAACACAAACCTAACCCTATCCCTAACCTTAACCCTAAGCCTAATCCTAACCCTAACCCTAACGCAAATCTAACCCTAACCCTAACCCTAACCTTAACCTAACCCAAACCCTAAATCTAACACTAAACCTAACCCTAAAACTAACCTTTACCGTAAAATCTAACCTTAACCCTAATCATACCCTAAACCTAATCCTAACCCTAAACCTAAAGCAAACCTAACCCTAAACCTAACCCTATACCTAACCCTAACCCTAACCCTAACCTTAACGCAAACCACCCTAAACTTAACGTTAACCATAAAACCCTAAGGCTAATGTTAACTCTAACCCTAACCCTAACCTTAACACTAAACCCTAGCCCTATCCCTAACCCTAACCCTAACCGTAACCCTAACCATAACGCAAACGTAAACCTAACCCTAACCCTAACCCTAAACCTAAACCTAAACCTAACCCTAACCGTAACCCTATCGCAAACATAACCCTAACCATAACCCTAACCCTAACCCTAACGCAAACCTAACCCTAACCCTAAACCTAACCCTAAACCTAACCCTAACCCAAACCCTAACCCTAACCCTAACCCTAAACCTAACCTTAACCCTAAACCCTAACCCTAACCCTAACCATAACGCTAATCTACACCTAACCGTAACCGAAAAACTAACCCTAACCCTAAACCTAACCCTAACCTAACACTAACCCTAACCCTAACACTAACCCCAACCTAAGCCTAACTCTAAACCTAACCCTAACCCTAAACCTTACCCTAACCCTAAAATTAACGCAAACCTAACCCTAAACATAACCCTAACCCTAACCATAACCCTCACGCAAACCTAAACTAACCCTAACCCTGACCCTAACCCTAACGCAAATCTAACCCTAACCCTAACTCTAACCCTAAACCTAACCCAAACCTTAACTTTAACGCAAAACTAACCCTAACCCTAACCCTAACCCTAACCCTAACGCAAACCTAACCCTAACCCTAACCCTAACCTTAACGGAAACCTAGCCCTAACCCTAACCCTAACACTATCGCAAACCTAACACTAACCCTAAACCTAAACCTAACCCTAATCCTAACCCTAACGCAAAACTAAACCTAACCCTAACACTAACCCTAACCCTAACCTAACCCTAACCCTAAAACCTAACCCTAACCCTACCCTAACCTAAACCTAAAACTAAACCTAATCCTAAACCCTAACACTAACCCTAACCTAACACTAACCCTAACCCTAACCCTAAACTAAGCCTAACTCTTACCCTAAACCTAACCCTGAAACTAACCCTAACCATAACCCTGAAACTAACCCTAACCATAACCCTAACGCAAACCTAACCCTAACCCTAACACTAACACTAACGCAAACCTGCAACTAACCCTAACCCTAAACCTAACCCTAATCCTAACCCTAACGCAAACCTAAACCTAACCCTAACCCTAACCCTAACCCTAAAACCTAACCCTAACGCTACCCTAACCTAACCCTAAAAATATACCTAATCCTAACCCCTAACCCTAACCCTAACCCAACACTAACCCAAACCCTAACCCTAACCTAAGCCTAAATATTACCCTAACCCTAACCCTAAAACAATCCCTAACCCTAAACCTAACGCAAACCTAACCCTAAACCTAATCCAAACCCTAACCCTAAACCTAAAGCAAACCTAACCCTAAACCTAACCCTAACCCTAACCCTAACCATGACGCAAACCTAACCCTAACCCTAACCCTAACCCTATCCCTAACGCAAACCAAACCCTAACCCTAACCCTATACCTAACCCTAACCCTAACCCTAACGCAAACCTAACCCTAACCCTAACCCTAACGCAAACCTAACCCTAAACCTAACCCTAACCCTGACCATAACCGTAACGCAAATCTCACCTAAACCCTAACCCTAACCCTAACCCTAACCCTAACCCTAACCCTAACCCTAACCCTAACCCTAACGCAAACCTAACCCTAAACCTAACACTAACCCTAACCCTAACGCAAACCTAACCCTACCCTAACCCTAAAACTAACCCTAACGCAAACCTAACCCTAAACCTAACCCTAACCCTAACTCTAACACTCTCGCAAACCTAACACTAACCCTAACCCTAAACCTAACCCTAATCCTAACCATAACGCAAACCAAAACCTAACCCTAACACTAACCCTAACCCTAACCTAAACCTAACCCTAAAACCTAACCCTAACCCTACCCTAACCTAACCCTAAAACTAAACCTAATCCTAAACCCTAACCCTAACCCTAACCTAACATTAACCCTAACACTAACCCTAACCTAAGCCTAACTCTTACCCTAACCCTAACCCTAAAACTAACCTTAACCATAACCCTAACGCAAACCTAACCCTAACCGTAACCCTAACCCTAACCCTAAACCTAACGCAAACCTAACCCTAAACCCTAACCCTAATCCTAACCCTAACCCTAACCCTAACCCTAACGCTAACCCTAACGCAAACCTAAACCTAAATCTAACCCTAACCCTAACCATAACGAAAATCTAACCCTAACCCTAACCCTAAACCTAACCCTAACGCAACCTAACCATAACCCTAAACCTAACACTAACCCTAGCCCTAACCCTAACCCTAAACCTAACCGTAACCCTAACCCTAACAAAAACCAAACCCTAACCTTAACCCTAACCCTAACCCAACCCTAAACCTAACCCTAAACCTAACCCTAACCCTAACGCAAACCTATCCCTAACCCTAACTGTAACTCTAACCCTAACCCTAAACCCTAACCCTAACCCTAACGCAAAACTAAACATAACCCTAACACTAACCCCAACCTTAAACCTATCCTTAACCCTACCCTAACGAAAACCTAAACCTAACCCTAACCATGACCCTAACCCTAACGCAAACCTAACCCTAACCAAAACCATAACCTTAAACCTAACGCAAACCTAACCCTAAATCCTAACCCTAACCCTAACCCTAACCCTAACCCTAACACAAACCTAAACCTAAACCTAACCCTAACCCTAACGCTAAACCTAATGCAAACCTAACTCTAACACTAACCCTAACCCTAATCATAACCCTAACACAAACCTAACCCTAACCCTAACCCTAAACCTAAACCTAACCCAAACCATAACCATAACGCAAACCTAACCCTAACCATAACCCTAAACCTAAACCTAACGCAAACCTAACCCTAACCCTAACCCTAACCCTAACGCTAACCCTAACGCAAACCTAACCGTAACCCTAACCCTAACCGTAACCTTAAACCTACCCTTAACCCTAACCCTAATGAAAACTTAACCCTAACCCTAACCCTAACGCAAACCTAACCCTAAACCTAACCCTAACCATAACCCTAACCCTAACCCTAAACCTAGCGCAAACCTAACCCTAAATCCTAACCCTAATCCTAACCCTAAACATAACCCTAACCCTAACGCAAACCTAACCCTAAACCTAACCCTAACCCTACCCCTAACGCAAACCTAACCCTAATTCTAACCCTAACCCTAAACGTAGCACAAACCCTAACCTAACGCAAACCTAACCCTAACACTAACGCTAACCCTAAACCTAACCCTAACCCGAACCCAAACCCTAACGCAAACCTAACCGTAACCCTAAACCTAAACCTAAACCTAACATTAAAACTAACCTTAACACTAACCCTAATGCAGACTACCCCTACCCCTAACCCTAACCCTAACCCTAACACTAAACCTAAACATACACCTACCCATAACCCTAACCCTAACACTAACCATTACCCTAACCCTAAAAATTAACTCTAACCCTAACCCTAACCTAACCCTTATCCTAAGTCTAACCCTAACCCTAAACCTAACCCTAAACCTAACCCAAACATTGACCCTAACCTAACCCTAAACCCAACCCTAACTCTAACCATAACCCTAATCCTAACACTTAGCCTAACACTAAACCCTAACCCTAACCCTAAACCTAATGCAAACCTAACCATAATGCTATCCCTAACCCTAACGCAAACCTAACCCTAACTCTAAACCTAACCCTAACCCTAACCCTAACGCAAACCTAACCCTAACACTTATCCTAACCTTAACGGAAACCTAGCCCAAACCCTAACCCTAACAATTACGCAAATATACCACTAACCCTAACCCTAAACCTAACCTTAATCCTAACCCTAACGCAAACCTAAACTTAACCCTAACACTAACCCTAACGCTAACCCTAACCCTAAAACCTAACCTTAACGCTACCCTAACCTAACCCTAAAACTAAACCTAATCCTAAACCCTAACCCTAAACCTAACGCTAACGCAAACCTAAACCTAACCCTAACACTAACCCTAACCCTAACCCTACTCTAAGCCTAACTCTTACCCTAACCCTAACCCTAAAACAAACCCTAACCCTTAACCTAACGCAAACCTAACCCTAACCCTAACCCGAACCCTAACTCTAATGCATACCTAAAACTAAACCTAACCCTAACCCTAACCCTAAACATAACCCTAACGCAAACCTAACCCTAACCCTAACCCTATCACTAACCCTAACACAAACCTAACCTATCCCTAACCTTAACCCTAAACCTAATCCTAACCCTAACTCTAATGCAAACCTAACCCTAACCCTAACCCTAACCTTAACCTAACCCAAACCCTAACCTTAACACTAAACCTAACCCTAAACCTAACCTTTACCGTAAAATCGAACCCTAACACTAACCCTACCCTAAACCTAATCCTAACCCTAACCCTAACTCAAACCTAACCATAACCCTAACACTAACCCTAAACCTAAAGCAAACCTAACCCTAACCCTAACCCTAAACCTAACCCTAACTCTAACCCTAACCTTAACGCAATCCTAACCCTAAACTTAACGTTAACCATAAAAACCTAAGGCTAATGTTAACTCTAACCCTAACCCTAACCGTAACTCTAACCCTAACGCAAACCTAACCCTAACCCTAACCCTAAACGTAAACCTAAACCTAACCCTAACCCTAACCGTAACGCAAACATAACCCTAACCCTAACCCTAACCCTAACCCTAACGCAAACCTAACCCTAACCCTAACCCTAACCCTAAACCTAACCCGAACCCTAACCCTAACGCAAACCTAACCCTAACCCTAACCCTAACCCTAACCCTAACCCTAACGCAAACCTAACCCTAACCCTAACCCTAAACCTAACCCGAACCCTAACCCTAACGCAAACCTAACCCTAACCCTAACCCTAACCCTAACCCTAACCCTAACGCAAACCTAAACCTAACCCTAACCCTAACCCTAACCCTAACCCTAAACCTAACCCTAACCCTAACGCAAACCTAACCATACACCTAACCCTAACCCTAACCCTAACCCTAATGCAAACCTAAACCTAACCCTAACCCTAACCCTAACCCTAAAGCTAACCCAAAACTTAAAACTAACCTTAACCGTACCCTAACGCAAACTTAACCCTAACCCTAACTCTAACTCTAACCCTAACCCTAACGCACACCTAACCCTAACCCTAAATCTAAACCTAACCCTAACCCTAAAGCTAACCCAAAACTTAAAACTAACCTTAACCGTACCCTAACGCAAACCTAAACCTAACCCTAACTCTAACTCTAAACCTAACCCTAACGCACACCTAACCCTAATCCTAACCCTAACCATAAACCTTACGCAAATCTAACCCTAAATCCTAAACCTAACCCTAAACCTAACCCTAACCCTAACGCAAACATAACCGTAAACCTAACCCTATCCCTAACCCTAACGAAAACCTAACCCTAACCCTAACCCTAACCCTATGCCTAACGCACACCTACCCTAACCCTAACCTTAACCATAAACCTAACGCGAATCTAACCCTAAATCCTAAACCTAACCCTAAACCTAACCCTAACCCTAACGCAAACCTAACCCTAAAACTAACCCTAAACCTAACTCTAACCCTAACGCAAACCTAACCCTAACCCTAACCCTAAACCTAACCCTAACACAAACCTAACCATAACCCTAAACCTAACACTAAACCTAGCCCAAACCCTAACACTAAACCTAACCGTAACCCTAACCCTAACAAAAACCAAACCCTAACCTTAACCCTAACCCTAACCCAACCCTAAACCTAACCCTAAACCTAACCTAACCCTTACGCAAACTTATCCCTAACCCTAACTCTAACTCTAACCCTAACCCTAAACCCTAACACTAACCCTAACGCAAAACTAACCATAACCCTAACCCTAACCCTAACCTTAAACCTAACCTTAACCCTAACCCTAACGAAAACCTAACCCTAACCATAACCATGACCCTAACCCTAACGCAAACCTAACCCTAACCCAAACCATAACCTTAAATCTAACGCAAACCTAACCCTAACCCTAAACCTAACCCTAACGCAAACCTAAACCTAAACCTAACCCTAACCCTAACGCTAAACCTAATGCAAACCTAACCCTAACACTAACCCTAACCATAATCTTAACCCTAACACAAACCTAACTCAAACCATAACCATAACGCAAACCTAACCCTAACCATAACCCTAAACCTAAACCTAACGCAAACCTAACCTTAACCCTAACCCTAACCCTAACCCTAACGCAAACCTAACCGCAACCTTAACCCTAACCGTAACCTTAAACCTACCCTTAACCCTAACCCTAACGAAAACTTAACCCTAACCCTAACCCTAACCCTAAAGCAAACCTAACCCTAACCCTAACACTAACCCTAACCCTAACCCTAAACCTAATGCAAACCTAACCCTAAATCCTAACCCTAATCCTAACCTTAAACATAACCCTAACCCTAACGCAAACCTAACCCTAAACCTAACCCTAACCCTAACCCTAGCGCAAACCTAACCCTAATCCTAACCTTAACCCTAAACGTAACCCAAACCCTATCCCTAACGCAAAACTAACCCTAACACTAACCCTAACTCTAAACCTAACCCTAACCCGAACCCAAACCCTAACGCAAACCTAAACGTAACCCTAAACCTAAACCTAAACCTAACATTAAAACTAACCTTAACCCTAACCCTAACGCAGACTACCCCTACCCCTAACCCTAACCCTAACCCTAACCCTAACCATAAGCCTAACGCACACCTAACCCTAAACCTAACGCTAACCCTAAACCTAAACATAACCCTAAACCTACCCTAACCTTAAGGCAAACCTAAACCTAATCTTAACGTTAACCATAAAACCCTAACGCTAACCTTAACCATAAGCATAACCCTAACCCTAAACACTAGCCCTATCCCTAACCCTAACACTAACCCTAACGCTAACCCTAACCCTAAAACCTAACCCTAACGCTACCCTAACCTAACCCTAAAACTAAACCTAATCCTAAACCCTAACCCTAATCCTAACCCTAACGCAAACCTAAACCTAACCCTAATACTAACCCTAACACTAACCCTACCCTAAGCCTAACTCTTACCCTAACCCTAACCCTAAAACAAACCCTAACCCTTAACCTAACGCAAACCTAACCCTAACCCTAATCCAAAACCTAACCCTATCCCTAACGCAAACCTAACCCTAACCCTAATCCTATACCTAACCCTAACACTAACCCTAACGCAAACCTAACCCTAAACCTAACCCTAACCCTAACCTTAACACTAACGGAAACATAACCCTAACCCTAACCCGAACCTTAACTCTAATGCATACCTAACACAAACCCTAACCCTAACCCTAACCCTAACCCTAACCCTAACACTAACCCTAACCCTAATGCATACCTAACCCTAACCCTAACCATAACCCTAACGCAAACCTAACCCTAAACCTAACCCTAACCCTAACCCTAACCCTAACCCTAACCCTAACCCTAACCCTAAAACTAACCCCAACCTAAGCCTAACCCTAAACCTAACCCTAACCCTAACCTTAACCCTAACGGAAACCTAACCCTAACCCTAACCCTAACCCTAACCCTAACCCTAACCCTAACCCTAACCCTAACGCAAACCTAACCCTAACCCTAACCCTAACCTAAACCTAACCCGAACCCTAACCCTAACGCAAACCTAACCCTAACCCTAACCCTAACCCTAACCCTAACCCTAACGCAAACCTAACCCTAACCCTAACCCTAACCCTAAACCTAACCCGAACCCTAACCCTAACGCAAACCTAACCCTAACCCTAACCCTAACCCTAACCCTAACCCTAACGCAAACCTAAACCTAACCCTAACCCTAACCCTAACCCTAACCCTAAACCTAACCCTAACCCTAACGCAAACCTAACCATACACCTAACCCTAACCCTAACCCTAACCCTAATGCAAACCTAAACCTAACCCTAACCCTAACCCTAACCCTAAAGCTAACCCAAAACTTAAAACTAACCTTAACCGTACCCTAACGCAAACTTAACCCTAACCCTAACTCTAACTCTAACCCTAACCCTAACGCACACCTAACCCTAACCCTAACCCTAAACCTAACCCTAACCCTAAAGCTAACCCAAAACTTAAAACTAACCTTAACCGTACCCTAACGCAAACCTAAACCTAAGCCTAACTCTAACTCTAAACCTAACCCTAACGCACACCTAACCCTAATCCTAACCCTAACCATAAACCTTACGCAAATCTAACCCTAAATCCTAAACCTAACCCTAAACCTAACCCTAACCCTAACGCAAACATAACCGTAAACCTAACCCTATCCCTAACCCTAACGAAAACCTAACCCTAACCCTAACCCTAACCATATGCCTAACGCACACCTACCCTAACCCTAACCTTAACCATAAACCTAACGCGAATCTAACCCTAAATCCTAAACCTAACCCTAAACCTAACCCTAACCCTAACGCAAACCTAACCCTAAAACTAACCCTAAACCTAACTCTAACCCTAACGCAAACCTAACCCTAACCCTAACCCTAAACCTAACCCTAACACAAACCTAACCATAACCCTAAACCTAACACTAAACCTAGCCCAAACCCTAACACTAAACCTAACCGTAACCCTAACCCTAACAAAAACCAAACCCTAACCTTAACCCTAACCCTAACCCAACCCTAAACCTAACCCTAAACCTAACCCTAACCCTTACGCAAACTTATCCCTAACCCTAACTCTAACTCTAACCCTAACCCTAAACCCTAACACTAACCCTAACGCAAACCTAACCATAACCCTAACCCTAACCCTAACCTTAAACCTAACCTTAACCCTAACCCTAACGAAAACCTAACCCTAACCATAACCATGACCCTAACCCTAACGCAAACCTAACCCTAACCCAAACCATAACCTTAAATCTAACGCAAACCTAACCCTAACCCTAAACCTAACCCTAACGCAAACCTACACCTAAACCTAACCCTAACCCTAACGCTAAACCTAATGCAAACCTAACCCTAACACTAACCCTAACCATAATCTTAACCCTAACACAAACCTAACTCAAACCATAACCATAACGCAAACCTAACCCTAACCATAACCCTAAACCTAAACCTAACGCAAACCTAACCTTAACCCTAACCCTAACCCTAACCCTAACGCAAACCTAACCGCAACCTTAACCCTAACCGTAACCTTAAACCTACCCTTAACCCTAACCCTAACGAAAACTTAACCCTAACCCTAACCCTAACCCTAACGCAAACCTAACCCTAACCCTAACACTAACCCTAACCCTAACCCTAAACCTAATGCAAACCTAACCCTAAATCCTAACCCTAATCCTAACCTTAAACATAACCCTAACCCTAACGCAAACCTAACCCTAAACCTAACCCTAACCCTAACCCTAGCGCAAACCTAACCCTAATCCTAACCTTAACCCTAAACGTAACCCAAACCCTATCCCTAACGCAAAACTAACCCTAACACTAACCCTAACTCTAAACCTAACCCTAACCCGAACCCAAACCCTAACGCAAACCTAAACGTAACCCTAAACCTAAACCTAAACCTAACATTAAAACTAACCTTAACCCTAACCCTAACGCAGACTACCCCTACCCCTAACTCTAACCCTAACCCTAACCCTAAACCTAAACATACCCCTACCCATAACCCTAAACATAACACTAACCATTACCCTAACCCTAAATATTAACTCTAACCCTAAACCTAACCCTAACCTAACCCTAATCCTAAGTCTAACCCTAACCCTAAACCTAACCCTAAACCTAACCCTAACATTGACCCTAACCTAACCCTAACCCTAACCCTAACTCTAACCCTAACCCTAATCCTAACACTTAGCCTAACACTAAACCCTAACCCTAACCCTAACCCTAATGCAAACCTAACCATAACCCTAACCCTAACCCTAATGCAAACCTAACCCTAACTCTAAACCTAACCCTAACCCTAACCCTAACGCAAACCTAACCCTAACCCTAACCCTAACCCTAACCCTAACCGAAACCGTAACGCAAACCTAACCCTAACCCTAAACCTAAACCTAACCCTAACCTTAAAACTAACCTTAACCCTAAACCTAACGCAAACCTATCCCTAACCCTAACCCTTACCCTAAACCTAACGGAAACATAACTCTATCCCTAACCCTAAAACTAACGCAAACCTAACCCTAAATCCTAACCCTAAATCTAACCCTAAACATAACAGTAATGGTAAGCTAAACCTAACACTAACCATAACCCTAACCCTAACGCTAACCTAACCCTAGCCTAACCCTAATCCTAACATGAAACCTAACTCTAACCCTAACCTAACCATAACCCTAAAGCTAACCCTAAACCTACCACTACCTCTAACCATAAACCTAAACCTAACCCTAAACCTAACCCTAAACCTACCCCTACCCATAACGCTAACCCTAACACTAACCATAACCCTAACCATAAACATTAACTCTAACCCTAATCCTAACCCTAACGTAACCCTAATCCTAAGTCTAACTCTAACCCCAAACCCTAACCCTAACCCTAATCCTAACCCTAACCCTAACCCTAACCCTAAACCTACCTCTAACCCTAACCCTAATCCTAACCCTAACCCTAACCCTAAACACTAACACTAACCCTAACCCTAAACCTAAACCTAACCCTAACCCTAACGCAAACCTAACGCTAACCCTAACCCTAACCCTAACCCTACCCTAACGCAAACCTAACCCTAACCCTATCCCTAACCCTAACGCTAACCCTAACCCTAAAGAAAACCTAACCCTAACCCTAACCCTAACCCTAACCCTAACGCACACCTAACCCTAACCCTAACCCTAACCCTAAACCTAACGCAAATCTAACCCTAAATCCTAAACCTAACCCTAAATCTAACCCTAACCCTAACGCAAACCTAACCATACACCTAACCCTAACCCTAACCCTAACCCTAAGGCAAACCAAAATTAACCCTAACCCTAACCCTAACCCTAACCCTAAACCTAACCCTAACCCTAAAGCTAACCCAAAACTTAAAACTAACCTTAACCGTACCCTAACGCAAACCTAACCCTAACCCTAACTCTAACTCTAAACCTAACCCTAACGCACACCTAACCCTAATCCTAACCCTAACCATAAACCTAACGCAAATCTAACCCTAAATCCTAAACCTAACCCTAAACCTAAACCTACCCCTAACGCAAACATAACCCTAAACCTAACCCTATCCCTAACCCTAACGAAAACCTAACCCTAACCCTAACCCTAACCCTATCCCTAACGCACACCCAACCCTAACCCTAACCCTAACCATAAACCTAACGCAAATCTAACCCTAAATCCTAAACCTAACCCTAAACCTAACCCTAACCCTATCCCTAACGCACACCTAACCCTAACCCTAACCCTAAACCTAAACTTAACCCTAACCCTAACCCTAACGAAAACCTAACCCTAACCCTAACCCTAACCCTAACGCAAACATAACCCTAACCCTAACCCTATCCCTAAACCTAACACTAACCCTAAAGCTAACCCAAAACTTAAAACTAACCTTAACCGTACCCTAACGCAAACCTAACGCTAACCCTAACTCTAACTCTAACCATAACCCTAAACCCTAACCCTAACCATAACCCTAACCCTAACACTAACCATAACGCAAAACTCACCGTAACCCTAAATCTAAACCTAACCTTAAAAATAACCTTAACCCTAACCCGAAAAAAACCTAACCCTAACCCTATCTCTAACCCTAACCCTGACGCAAACCTAACCCAAACCCTAACCCTAACCCTAAACCTAACGCAAACCTAACCCTAAATCCTAACCCTAACCCTAAACCTAACCCTAACCCTAACCCTAACGCAAACCTAACCCTAAACCTAACCATAACCCTAACCCTAACCCTAATGCAAACCTAACCCTACACCTAACCTTAACCCTAACCCTAACCATAACCCAAACCCTAACGCAAACCTAATCCTAACCCTAAACCTAACCCTAACCCTAACCCTAACCCTAACCTAAACTTAACCCTAACCCTAACCCTAAACCTAACGCAAACCTAGCCCTAAATTCTAACACTATCCCTAACCCTAACCCTAACGCAAACCTAACCCTAACCCTAACCCTAACCCTAACCATAATGCAAACCTAACCCTAACCATAACCCTAATCGTAAACCCTAACCCTAACCCTAACCCTAACCGATCACTAACCCTAACCTAACCCTAACCTAAGCCTAACTCTTACCCTAACCCTAACCCTAAACCTAACCCTAACTCTAACATTAACGCAAAACTAACCCTAACCCTAACCCTAACCCTAACCCTAACCATAAGCCTAACGCACACCTAACCCTAAACCTAACGGTAACCCTAAACCTAAACATAACCCTAACCCTACCCTAACCTTAAGGCAAACCTAAACCTAATCTTAACGTTAACCATAAAACCCTAACGCTAACCTTAACCATAAGCATAACCCTAACCCTAAACACTAGCCCTATCCCTAACCCTAACACTAACCCTAACGCTAACCCTAACCCTAAAACCTAACCCTAACGCTACCCTAACCTAACCCTAAAACTAAACCTAATCCTAAACCCTAACCCTAATCCTAACCCTAACGCAAACCTAAACCTAACCCTAATACTAACCCTAACACTAACCCTACCCTAAGCCTAACTCTTACCCTAACCCTAACCCTAAAACAAACCCTAACCCTTAACCTAACGCAAACCTAACCCTAACCCTAATCCAAAACCTAACCCTATCCCTAACGCAAACCTAACCCTATCCCTAATCCTATACCTAACCCTAACACTAACACTAACGCAAACCTAACCCTAAACCTAACCCTAACCCTAACCTTAACACTAACGGAAACATAACCCTAACCCTAACCCGAACCTTAACTCTAATGCATACCTAACACTAACCCTAACCCTAACCCTAACCCTAACCCTAACACTAACCCTAACCCTAATGCATACCTAACCCTAACCCTAACCCTAACCCTAACCCTAATGCAAACCTAAACCTAACCCTAACCCTAACCCTAACCCTAAAGCTAACCCAAAACTTAAAACTAACCTTAACCGTACCCTAACGCAAACTTAACCCTAACCCTAACTCTAACTCTAACCCTAACCCTAACGCACACCTAACCCTAACCCTAACCCTAAACCTAACCCTAACCCTAAAGCTAACCCAAAACTTAAAACTAACCTTAACCGTACCCTAACGCAAACCTAAACCTAACCCTAACTCTAACTCTAAACCTAACCCTAACGCACACCTAACCCTAATCCTAACCCTAACCATAAACCTTACGCAAATCTAACCCTAAATCCTAAACCTAACCCTAAACCTAACCCTAACCCTAACGCAAACATAACCGTAAACCTAACCCTATCCCTAACCCTAACGAAAACCTAACCCTAACCCTAACCCTAACCCTATGCCTAACGCACACCTACCCTAACCTTAACCTTAACCATAAACCTAACGCGAATCTAACCCTAAATCCTAAACCTAACCCTAAACCTAACCCTAACCCTAACGCAAACCTAACCCTAAAACTAACCCTAAACCTAACTCTAACCCTAACGCAAACCTAACCCTAACCCTAACCCTAAACCTAACCCTAACACAAACCTAACCATAACCCTAAACCTAACACTAAACCTAGCCCAAACCCTAACACTAAACCTAACCGTAACCCTAACCCTAACAAAAACCAAACCCTAACCTTAACCCTAACCCTAACCCAACCCTAAACCTAACCCTAAACCTAACCCTAACCCTTACGCAAACTTATCCCTAACCCTAACTCTAACTCTAACCCTAACCCTAAACCCTAACACTAACCCTAACGCAAACCTAACCATAACCCTAACCCTAACCCTAACCTTAAACCTAACCTTAACCCTAACCCTAACGAAAACCTAACCCTAACCATAACCATGACCCTAACCCTAACGCAAACCTAACCCTAACCCAAACCATAACCTTAAATCTAACGCAAACCTAACCCTAACCCTAAACCTAACCCTAACGCAAACCTAAACCTAAACCTAACCCTAACCCTAACGCTAAACCTAATGCAAACCTAACCCTAACACTAACCCTAACCATAATCTTAACCCTAACACAAACCTAACTCAAACCATAACCATAACGCAAACCTAACCCTAACCATAACCCTAAACCTAAACCTAACGCAAACCTAACCTTAACCCTAACCCTAACCCTAACCCTAACGCAAACCTAACCGCAACCTTAACCCTAACCGTAACCTTAAACCTACCCTTAACCCTAACCCTAACGAAAACTTAACCCTAACCCTAACCCTAACCCTAACGCAAACCTAACCCTAACCCTAACACTAACCCTAACCCTAACCCTAAACCTAATGCAAACCTAACCCTAAATCCTAACCCTAATCCTAACCTTAAACATAACCCTAACCCTAACGCAAACCTAACCCTAAACCTAACCCTAACCCAAACCCTAACGCAAACCTAATCCTAACCCTAAACCTAACCCAAACCCTAACCCTAACCCTAAACCTAACGCAAACCTAACCCTAAATCCTAACCCTAACCCTAAACCTAACCCTAACCCTAACCCTAACGCAAACCTAACCCTAAACCTAACCATAACCCTAACCCTAACCCTAATGCAAACCTAACCCTACACCTAACCTTAACCCTAACCCTAACCATAACCCAAACCCTAACGCAAACCTAATCCTAACCCTAAACCTAACCCTAACCCTAACCCTAACCCTAACCTAAACTTAACCCTAACCCTAACCCTAAACCTAACGCAAACCTAGCCCTAAATTCTAACACTATCCCTAACCCTAACCCTAACGCAAACCTAACCCTAACCCTAACCCTAACCCTAACCATAATGCAAACCTAACCCTAACCATAACCCTAATCGTAAACCCTAACCCTAACCCTAACCCTAACCGATCACTAACCCTAACCTAACCCTAACCTAAGCCTAACTCTTACCCTAACCCTAACCCTAAACCTAACCCTAACTCTAACATTAACGCAAAACTAACCCTAACCCTAACCCTAACCCTAACCCTAACCATAAGCCTAACGCACACCTAACCCTAAACCTAACGGTAACCCTAAACCTAAACATAACCCTAACCCTACCCTAACCTTAAGGCAAACCTAAACCTAATCTTAACGTTAACCATAAAACCCTAACGCTAACCTTAACCATAAGCATAACCCTAACCCTAAACACTAGCCCTATCCCTAACCCTAACACTAACCCTAACGCTAACCCTAACCCTAAAACCTAACCCTAACGCTACCCTAACCTAACCCTAAAACTAAACCTAATCCTAAACCCTAACCCTAATCCTAACCCTAACGCAAACCTAAACCTAACCCTAATACTAACCCTAACACTAACCCTACCCTAAGCCTAACTCTTACCCTAACCCTAACCCTAAAACAAACCCTAACCCTTAACCTAACGCAAACCTAACCCTAACCCTAATCCAAAACCTAACCCTATCCCTAACGCAAACCTAACCCTATCCCTAATCCTATACCTAACCCTAACACTAACACTAACGCAAACCTAACCCTAAACCTAACCCTAACCCTAACCTTAACACTAACGGAAACATAACCCTAACCCTAACCCGAACCTTAACTCTAATGCATACCTAACACTAACCCTAACCCTAACCCTAACCCTAACCCTAACACTAACCCTAACCCTAATGCATACCTAACCCTAACCCTAACCCTAACCCTAACCCTAATGCAAACCTAAACCTAACCCTAACCCTAACCCTAACCCTAAAGCTAACCCAAAACTTAAAACTAACCTTAACCGTACCCTAACGCAAACTTAACCCTAACCCTAACTCTAACTCTAACCCTAACCCTAACGCACACCTAACCCTAACCCTAACCCTAAACCTAACCCTAACCCTAAAGCTAACCCAAAACTTAAAACTAACCTTAACCGTACCCTAACGCAAACCTAAACCTAACCCTAACTCTAACTCTAAACCTAACCCTAACGCACACCTAACCCTAATCCTAACCCTAACCATAAACCTTACGCAAATCTAACCCTAAATCCTAAACCTAACCCTAAACCTAACCCTAACCCTAACGCAAACATAACCGTAAACCTAACCCTATCCCTAACCCTAACGAAAACCTAACCCTAACCCTAACCCTAACCCTATGCCTAACGCACACCTACCCTAACCTTAACCTTAACCATAAACCTAACGCGAATCTAACCCTAAATCCTAAACCTAACCCTAAACCTAACCCTAACCCTAACGCAAACCTAACCCTAAAACTAACCCTAAACCTAACTCTAACCCTAACGCAAACCTAACCCTAACCCTAACCCTAAACCTAACCCTAACACAAACCTAACCATAACCCTAAACCTAACACTAAACCTAGCCCAAACCCTAACACTAAACCTAACCGTAACCCTAACCCTAACAAAAACCAAACCCTAACCTTAACCCTAACCCTAACCCAACCCTAAACCTAACCCTAAACCTAACCCTAACCCTTACGCAAACTTATCCCTAACCCTAACTCTAACTCTAACCCTAACCCTAAACCCTAACACTAACCCTAACGCAAACCTAACCATAACCCTAACCCTAACCCTAACCTTAAACCTAACCTTAACCCTAACCCTAACGAAAACCTAACCCTAACCATAACCATGACCCTAACCCTAACGCAAACCTAACCCTAACCCAAACCATAACCTTAAATCTAACGCAAACCTAACCCTAACCCTAAACCTAACCCTAACGCAAACCTAAACCTAAACCTAACCCTAACCCTAACGCTAAACCTAATGCAAACCTAACCCTAACACTAACCCTAACCATAATCTTAACCCTAACACAAACCTAACTCAAACCATAACCATAACGCAAACCTAACCCTAACCATAACCCTAAACCTAAACCTAACGCAAACCTAACCTTAACCCTAACCCTAACCCTAACCCTAACGCAAACCTAACCGCAACCTTAACCCTAACCGTAACCTTAAACCTACCCTTAACCCTAACCCTAACGAAAACTTAACCCTAACCCTAACCCTAACCCTAACGCAAACCTAACCCTAACCCTAACACTAACCCTAACCCTAACCCTAAACCTAATGCAAACCTAACCCTAAATCCTAACCCTAATCCTAACCTTAAACATAACCCTAACCCTAACGCAAACCTAACCCTAAACCTAACC